>NW_021848602.1:235617-236621 GCF_003651465.1 Formica exsecta
CTTTTATGTACAATAATGAGACAAATCAATTAGTATAAAAAAAATAATTGTTTTTAAGAAAAAGTATGTAATTATTTATAATGTATTTTTTTAAACAATTATTCGTTTTTTTTTAAATTAATTGATTTGTCTCATTATTCTGTACATAAAAGTGTTAGGGTAAGATTATCGAAAACTAAATATTTTACGAGATATTTTAATTTTTATATCAAAATATGTCAGATTAAAATATAAAATAACTCAAAAAGTACTTAATGAAAAAATACTTTATTATAGTGTTTTGAAAAGCTCTCGAGATAAGCTACAAGAATATGCAATAAAAAATAGGGGGTTTCACTTAAGAAAACATCGATCACATTGACCTTACCTTGAAAAGGTCATTCAAGGTCAAGTCCATATTTTTATCATGTGGCCCCCACGAAATCATGCAACTTTTGTCTGAAACATTTTTTTAAAATCTTTTTTACTTTAAGAGATATTCAGCTGCATCACTTAAAATGATACACCCTGTATATACAGGGTGTATCCTAAAAAGTGGGAAGTATTGCAATGGGGATAAGCTACAAGAATATGCAATAAAAAATAGGGGGTTTCACTTAAGAAAACATCGATCACATTGACCTTACCTTGAAAAGGTCATTCAAGGTCAAGTCCATATTTTTATCATGTGGCCCCCACGAAATCATGCAACTTTTGTCTGAAACATTTTTTTAAAATCTTTTTTACTTTAAGAGATATTCAGCTGCATCACTTAAAATGATACACCGTGTATATGAAAAATGACAGCGTCCAATAAAATTATTGCGAGAAGAATTTATTTATTTACCCTTCTACTTATGCATAAAATTTCATCATAAGAATATTTATATTATTATATGTATATCTATCTATATCTATATATACAGGGTGGTCCTCGTAACGGTCGCCATGATTTTTAAGGCACTTACAATAATCTGACATAAAAAAGTCATAAACAGAAATTTATCAGTTTCTAACCGGCAACA
>NW_021848602.1:237120-247499 GCF_003651465.1 Formica exsecta
TTGTTGCCGGTTAGAAACTGATAAATTTCTGTTTATGACTTTTTTATGTCAGATTATTGTAAGTGCCTGAAAAATCGTGGCGACCGTTACGAGGACCACCCTGTATATAAGTAGCTGCTGTCTGTCTGTCTGTCTGATCGCGAACTACTTCTACATTTATGGGCCGATTTTCTTGAAACCGGTATCAAAATTTTTCGAATTTTTCGGGGTGGCTACTATGTGGTTTTTTTTAGTTTTACACCACAGCCCACCCACCCACGTATCCACACACTATGTTTCACATTTATGGACCGATTTTCTCGAAATTGGTACCAAAATTTTGCTAATTTTCCGGGGATGGCTACGATTTTTATGTTCTATTATACATTTTGATATATTCTAGATATTTTTTTTGCCTTTGTCGCAGACTTCCAAAAATTTTGTAGTTATAGTTATTTTGGGAAACCGTATCCGTTTCGCATCGCATCATGTCATATTACGGTTGCCACTTCACGGATGGTCTTTATATTCTGTATTTTCCAGATAGTAATTTTTTCGAAATAAAGTTATTTATGAGAAAATAAGAAGTTTGGATTCGAATGTGAGGTTTATGGCGATCGAATCGCACATTATGAACTTTTTATGGCACATAGCATCCGCCGAACTATAGAAATCATCGACATAGAAGTTATATGACTGTAAACTGAAAGTGTCATTGCCTGTATCGTATCAACGATAACGCGTCGTCCGCGCGGCATCAAAAATCACGAGCTCGGTTCTTGCACGGGTGTTAGATAACCGGTTATAATTGACTGGTCCTGCTCGAGTTCAGATTATCTTCCTCCTAAGGATCGATTTCTTTTCAAATGACTCGGAACTTGCGTTCAGGCTTAAACGGAGACAGTTTCCTATTCGAGTGTCATTTGCTATAATAATCAATAAATCTCAGGAACAAACTTTACAAAAAGTTGGAATTTATCTGCCACATCCCGTATTTGCTCATGGACAACTCTATGTATCATTCTCTAGAGCAACCAAAAGGGGAACTGTCAAAGTTAAAGTTGATGAGCTCAGCAATCAAGGACATCTTATTGAGGGAAATCCTAACTCTTTTACGACAAATGTCATATACCGAAAGGTTTTGTAAATTGATGAGTTATAAAATTGTATGAGAGCCAATGATAGCGGGTCAGCAGTGGATACTTCAGCCTTAAAAAAAATAATATATTCTAAATAGCGGGTAAATGATGGGGTTCTTTTATTTGAAAAGGGTATAAATTTTTATTCATAATACAGACTGACACACATAGACACTAAACTATATAATGTTAAACTGGCCTTTAGATTGCTATGTCGCAAAAAGGAACAAGATTGTCAGTTTTGACCTAAGGAAGTCGTGTACAGAGAGGGTTATTAGTGGGTGAGAGTCCCACACTACCTCGGCACACCTGGTGGCGGGGTATATATAACGTATTATTCCCTTTTGCAAAAAAAAAAATGTACTTCCTCGCGTAGCGCGGGCTTAAAGCTAGTTTTATATAAAATATAAAATATTTTTTTTTTATCATTTATTTGGTTATGTTTTTATATTCGTAATAAAAATCTTGATTATTTTGCTCAATTGAACATGTTTTTCCATTCCTTAACTTATGAAAGATTACATCATCGAATTTTTTGAATATAGAGAATTATTTTGAAATATTTCTGCATTGCAGTGGGACATGACGTGAAAAACCATCGAAATGCAACGATATAAAACGCGTTTTATATCTCATGTTGTATATTTATATCGCATACATATCATTCATTTACGCATAACTCTAATGCAAAGTAGTCACGTTGCACTGCAACGTAAGAATATTTTGAAGTAATTTTCCTCATTTACAAACTGTTATGTAAGGAATATGTAAATAAGATTATAAGACTCTATATAAATCGGAAATATTGCGCGCAGTTGTAGTATAAAGTGTAACCAATAAGTTTAACGATTCATTCAAGTGTAAGATCGTCAGAGTTTTAATTTTCGGAAAAAGTATCTGTATCTTTAATTTAAGCAAAATGTTACATGTGGATCCTGCGAATGTTCTTAATATGTTAATTGTTTCATTCCAAATTTCAAATATTTCACGAACACAAGTAAATGATAAAGAAATTGAATTACATCATACTATAAAGGATATTATACAAAATTTAATGGATGACATATAATTTGCAATGTAAACCGATACTACATTAGAATTTGAGAATTATTGGGACTCTTTATCCGAGGCACAATTTGTCGCAGCTGATGAAATAGAAGAACTTGAAGAAAATGATGAAGATGAGGGAGAAGATTGTACATTGAAAGAAGGCGAAATTATAAATAATGACCTTAAAAAAAAACAAATTTAAAAAATTAGGCTCTCGAGTGAACTCACAAATTCAAATAATCGCGGGCTAGTAAGAGCCAGAACGCGGATGGCAGTGCGTCAGTTTCATAGAAAAATAAGTTTTCTATGAAACTGAATATGTGCACAGGGCACGAAATTTACTTGGTGTATACCAAGATTTTTTAAAAAAAAGTTGTTGAATTCTGGAAAAGTGGAGATAAGGATCGTTACGTTTTATTAACAGCACAACATCGCTTTAGAAAGATAAAGTCCTTGCTGCAGTTATATCGATGGGAACTCTCCCTACAAAAAGGTGGTACTCATAGAGAAAAACTATTACAAATTTCTGAACATGTCTTGAAAAAATTCGTAGACGCTAACGACCAAAACAGAATTATTCATGATTTAGATTTGCGACGATGGGCGCTAGAAGCAAAAAAAGAATTTAATCTTCCAGTAATTATGCATATTAGGGGCGACTTCACCGATTTTAATGACCTTGACATATGTTGTCAAGGACATGCTCCTGAGTAACTTTCAAAAAGTTTTAGCCGTCGCTCGTTGTTTTTTAAAATGTTATTAACAAAATAAGTTTAACGAATCGAGCGTAATTTTCTGACATTATTATTAAGAAGTATACACATACACATAATATATATGGCATGTGTGTGTATTATAAAGTGAAAAGGTGGGCGGGGGAGGAGCAGAGCCCCTCCTTATTTGATGCGTGAGCAAAGGAGATTTACTACGTTTTAATTTGTAATATGTGTTTAAGTGTTTGTAATGTAATGTAATGTAATGTAATGTAATGCAATAAGTGAATGTAATAAGTGTTTAAGAATCAGAATTAAGAATCAAAAATCACAGAAATAGGTTTGGGTTAGTTTATATTTTCCGGAAGTGGAGCCTCCCCTTAGACGGGACGGAATCCACTGTGTCCACGCATATACTTTCCCATCCACACATCAATTGTGGGGTAGACCCATAGACTTATAGAAATAGACTGCGCGCTCTTACGGTTTGGCGATCTTAACATTGAAGGGCAGAGATATACTGGTCGGATCTGTTTCTCTCTCGCACAGTTGAAGGAGAGGGGATATCGCGGCTGGCGGAGAATGAACGGAGAGACGAGGAAATGCGTATACAAATCAATTAGTGTAAAAAAAAAAACAAATAATTGTTTAAAAAGATACATTGTAAATAATTACATACTTTTTCTTAAAAACAATTATTTTTTTTTACTAATTGATTTGTCTCATTATTCTGTACATAAAAGTATTACGGTAAGATTATCGAAAACTAAATATTTTACGAGATATTTTATTTTTTATATCAAAATATGTCAGATTAAAATATAAAATAACTCAAAAAGTACTTAATGAAAAAATACTTTATTATAGTGTTTTGGAAAGCTCTCGAAGAAAGCTACAAAAATATGTAATAAGAAATAGGGGGTTCCATTTAAAAAAATGAAGATGACCTTCAAATCTCCTAAGCGCCTCCACCTAAAAAAAATGTTCACTTCCACAAGATTTCCCCCTCGATACCATACAACTTTTATTTCAAACATTTTCTCCTATCTCCAAAACCGGGGAGTTATTCGGGTGGCCTGTCTTAAATGCCTCACCCTGTATGCTCGCAGTCTCGCTCTCCTACAATTCTCCCCCACCACATAGCCGACTAGAAAGAGAAAGAGATCCGACTGCTATCGCTCTCTCTTTCTAATGTTTAAGACAGTCTTTTGCAGGGATGCGTAGTCTATTTCTATAAGTCTATGGGTAGACCTCGCTTTGCGTTGTAAAGTATATGCGTTGGACACAGTGAGTCCCCCCCCCCCCTACGGGGGGCTCTACTTCCGGAAGGTATAACCTAACCCAAACCTATTTCTGTGTGTAATTTCTGATTCTTAATTCTGATTCTTAAATATACACGGTGTCAGACAATTACGTTTCATTCGTTAAACTTATTTTGTTAATTACTTTTTAATAAACAACGAGCGACGGCTAAAACTTTTTTAAAGTTACTTAGGAGCATGTCCTTGACAACATATGTCAAGGTTATTGAAATCGGTGAGGTCACCCCTAATATGCATAATTACCAATCTACCTCATTTTAAAGTAGGAGCAACGTGGATATTAAATTTTAAAAGAAAGCACGGCATAGTGTCAAGAAAAATAACAAAATTTATAAATCATTTATCAAAGACAAATCAAAAACAATTACAAATTGCATGCCAAGAATTTATAAATTCTGTGAAATCATTTATAGATCTCTTTGAAATACAAAATATATATAATGCAGACGAAAATGGGTTCAATTTGGAAATACATTCAGGAAGAAGATTAATAACACAAGGTGTTAAAACAGTCGAAACTGTAGTTCAATCACAATCAGCAATTACACACAGCTATACTATAATGCCTACAATTTCTGCAATAGGGCAACTGCAATCACCTCTTTATTTGGTTTTGAAAGAGGCCAGTGGAAGTTTTGGACCACGCGTAGAAGAGACTTCGTTTAGGCCTGCAAATATTTTTATCGCAGCGTCAAAATCAGGAAAATTTACTACACAACACTTTCAATCTTGGTTTACAAATGTATTTTTACCCGCAACTGGAGCCTTCAGTGTGTTATTATTAGACTCTTGGAGCGGACATTGTCCCGCGAACATACAAGAGTTTATGCCATCTAAAAATAAAGATGTACGGATTTTAATAATACTAAAAAGAACTACAGGATGGGTTTAGAATATGGAAAAACTTTGTGAGGACATTTAGTGATCGCGTTATATTGTTAAATTATGATATCAATTTACATTTGAGAAATAATATCATCAAATTACAATCTTTAACACGTATACAACTGTCTTCTCCACGATTCCATAATCTTTTTAAATATGGTTTAAAAGTGGTTACCTCGAAGAACGGCCATCACATTTTGAAAACCCGGTGGATTTTTGTTTCTCCGGAAAAGATATAGAAGAAATTCCACGCTGTTCCATATGTGGTGCACCTGCTGTAATACGTTGCTCTTGGTGCAAGAAATATTTTTGTATGCATCATTTCTTTGAGGAATATCATGACTGTAAATATTATGAAATATAATAATTGTTCATAAGTAAAAGATTTTTATCTAGAAAATTATATTTATTATTAATGTTTGTAATAAATATTCTTATATTGTACATAACTCTTATGCAGAATATCAGTTTATCAACTTACAGTAACCATGGAATTAATACGTGTTATTAGCCACATATTCACTTATAATTACTTTTATTTTGTTGAATTACACAATAATTATACACAATCTTTGATGATGCAATCTTTTATAAATTAAGGAATGAAAAAACATGTTCAATTAAGCAAAATAAACAAAACTTCTATTACGAATACAGAAACAACCAAATAAATGATAAAAATAATAAATATTTTATTTAAATAAAATTGATATACAGGGTGAGGAAAAAGTATGGAAACCGTGAAAAATTTCGAAAAAAATAAGTTTTACAGAAAATTGTTTCGAATAAAAGTTGTGCGATTTAGAATGATCTATTTACTGACCTTGTGGCGGCCTACAGCAACCACAAAATTTCGGCAGCGCGATATTCGCGAAATATTATCGTTTCTCGCAAGCGCTCGCCCGTCCGCGCGTAGTGCGGGAGACACCGCTAGTCGGCGCAAGGCGCTCGGGACAACAAGAATGTGGAAAGCAGTCCGGCGGGCATATAGCGCGTCCGCGCGTAGTTGCGGGCAGCACCGCTAGGCGGCGCAAGGCGCCCGGGCCAACCTGCAAGTAGAAAGCCGTCCGGCCGGAATATAGGTTAGACCCCCTGCAGAGAAAGAACGAAGAAAGTTCTTGGCGCCAGTCGCCTACTTTCAGACGACAAGTCCCGAAAAGAGTTCTAGGCGCCAGTCGCCTGCTCTCTAGCGCAAAGTCGCTTTAAAAACGTTGGACCACGACACGGCGCCAGTCGCCGAGAAACCCTGCAAGACGCCGCGGATAGAGAGCATCATCTCGCTACCTACGGTGGCCGAGATCGCCCTCCGGCGCAAGACTCGCCCAACGCCACTACACTTCACCTCGGCCAAACGGAGAAGAGTCGGCGTTCATCCGCCTCCAACATCAGGCGCTCGGTCGCTTAAATAGAAAATTTTAGTGAGAACTTTTGCTACTAGAGTATTGCGCTATTACATTGATACGCACGTTCCTGAGACTAACAATAAGTGACGCGCTCCTTAGTTACGAGCGTCCGGCGCTGCATTGCTAATGCCGGGATTACGATGAACTTGACGTAACGGGACGCGACGGGACGTGAAGTGACGTAAAACCTAAAACACTCTTGTTTTATATGTGACTCATTACGATCGACTTTACGTAACGTGACGTGAAGTATCGAAACTTAAAGCGACGTGATAACTTGCCAATGTCAAGCTTTGACGTCGCGTTCCGTCAAGTCGGGCTGTTCACGTGACTCTTTCAGCCAATCGACGCTCTCGAATCTTGCACGCGCTGCACTCGAATTCAAGAGTCACAGCAGAATTCATTTGGAACTACCAAAATCTACCAACGAGAACGACAACAAAAACAACGCTTGCGCTTTTCAAGCGTTCAATATACACTGCTTACGACACGTTACAGCGATCGTAATTTCACAAGAAATGTTAAACGTTAAGTTCACGTCACGTTACTTCACGTCCCGTCACGTCCCGTTATGTTAAGTTCATCGTAATCCCGGCATAAGACCCGAGCAGTAAGAGGGGAGTAGTAGGCGTGAATCAAGAAATCCGGCCAAAAGTTGCAAGTAAATCCCAGCACTGTTGTAGTCCTTGTCGAGACCTTTTCAAAACACTATAATAAGTATTTTTTCATTAAGCATTTTCCGAGTTATTTTATATCTTAATCTGATATATTTTGATATAAAAAATAAAATATCTCGTAAAATATTTAATTTTCGATAACCTTACCTTAATACTTTTATGTACAAAATAATGAGACAAATCAATTAGCGTAAAAAAATAATTGTTTTCAAAAAAAAGTATGCAATTATTTATAATGTATTTTTTTAACAATTATTTGTTTTCTTTTACACTAATTTATTTGTCTCATTACTCTGTACATAAAAGTATTACGCTAAGATTATCAAAAACTAAATATTTTACGAAATATTTTATTTTTTATATCAAAATATGTCAGATTAAGATATAAAATAACTCGAAAAATACTTAATAAAAAAATACTTTATTATAGAGTCTTGAAAAGGTCTCGACAAGGGCTACAAGAATATGCAATGAAAAATGGGGGGTCCCATTTAAGAAAACATCGACCACATTGATCTTGCCTTGAAAAGGTCACTCAAGGTCAAGTCCATAATTTCATCATGTGGCCCCCTTCAAACCATGCGACTTTATAATATTTATTATTAACGTTTGTAATAAATATCAAGCGACGCTACCGCGTCGCGACGCCAAATATATGAAAAAATTTCTTTTTAGCTTGTCAGCGGTTTGCTTATGTACAGGGGCCGCGGCGCGGCGCTACCAACCCAGGTATCAAGATGTCGTCATTTTAAGGTCATTTCTCGTCATATGATGTCAGTCGACTAAATAATGATGTAACACAGACGTGATATTTTTGACGACATATTATCGTCACAGAAATAACGTCATTGAATCGTCTTTTTAAGGTTATTTACTGATCAATTAACTAATGTTGTTAAAATACGTCAATATTAAAATTATCGTATTTATATAAGGAAAATAATAAATATTTTATGATATAAGTCATCAGTCGACCGTTAGTTTTGACAGTAGAAGGTAGACGTTTTTAAGCAGTGCCGAAAAATAAAAATTTAAAAGATGGAGTCAACATCTTATAACGTTTCGCATTTAACTAAATACTTAAAACAAATTTATGGACCAGCAAAAAATGTTTATCAATTACAAGGGGAGTTAGGTTGTATATTAGGTGTACAACTTTGCTTCCGCCGTTTTCCTATAGATGGCTTTAGCGGTAAGTAGTGGTCGAAATAAATAGATCATAGACGTCATGCAATAAACTTTGGCATCTGTCAACATAACCCCATAGAAACATTAGTCAATTTGTGTTTGCATCATAAAGTTATTCTCGATTGAAAATGTCAGTTTACGAGCCAAATTCTCATCATTTGCGGGAGGTTTTAATTTCCTGCTTCAATATGAAGAAATCTGCGGCTGAGGCTCATCAAATGCACTCAAATACTTATGGTGAGGCCGCTATTAGTGAAAGAACGTGTCGTGAGTGGTTTCAACGCTTCAAGAACGGTGATTTTCACGTCGAAGACCGGCATAGCGGTGGAAGAGAGAAGGTTTTTGAAGATGCAGAATTGGAGGCACTACTAAATAAAGACTCGAGTCAAAGTCAAGAAGAATTGGCACGATCATTGGAAGTGACTCAACAACCAATTTCAAAACGCCTCAAAGACATGGGAATGATTCAGAAGCAAGGAAATTGGGTGCCGTACGAGTTGAAACCGAGAGATGTTGAACGGCGTTTGTTTGCTTGTGAACAGTTGCTTGAAAGGCAAAGACGGAAAAGATTTCTGCATCGCATTGTGACTGGGAACTAAAAATGGGTTCATTACGATAACCCCAAGCGCAGAAAATCATGGGGATATCCCGGCCATGCTTCCACGTCGACGGCCAAACCGAATATTCACGGCTCCAAGGTCATGCTCTGTATTTGGTGGGACCAGCTCGGCGTAGTGTATTATGAGCTGTTAAAACCGACTGAAACAATCACAGACGATCGTTATCGAACGCAATTAATGCGTTCGAGCCGAGCATTAAAAGACAAACGGCCGCAATACAACGAGAGACACGATAAAGTGATTTTGCAGCATGACAATGCTCGACCCCATGTTGCGAAAGTGGTCAAGACATACTTGGAAACGTTGAAATGGGAAGTTAAATTATTTTATCGAGGGATGTGAAGAAGCAAAATCTATGTTGCCTAGTGAGGCTGAATCACAGTTTACCAAAATAATAAGAACTAGGATAATAGGTGAGGCTCGCCAAACTATACAAGACCAAGATTTTAATAACGTTTCTCATTTAACTAAATACTTAAAACAAATTTATGGACCAGCAGAAAATGTTTATCAATTACTAGGGGAATTAGGTTGTATATATCAAAAGAGTGACGAAGATGTAATTAATTATGCAAATAGAGTAAAAATTCTCGGAAAACAAATTTTAGAAGCATATAGAAGTTCTGGAAACGTGTTATCTGATCAAAGTATTAAAGCATCATTAGAAAAAGACATGTGCAAATGTTTTATTAGAGGGCTAAAACCAGAAATCGAGCAACGAGTTTCAAGAAACTTACCAGATGTACAAGCAACGGCGGCCGACGCTATAAGGATAGAGAGAGAACTCCGAGCAATGACAGATTTACGACAGGGAACAGCAGGTAGACAAAAAACTAACAGCCTAAGAGAAATCTATCAAATCTGTTATAAAGAAGGGCACGTAGGCAGTAACTGCAGGAAATATTTACAAACATCTCAACAAGTTAATAACCAGATTGATTTAGGAACCGCAATATTAGTATGTCAAATTTGTAAAAAACGTGGGCATGGAGCAGAGAAAAGCCGCTTCCGCGATCCACAACTTCGCCGCCCGGTAAACGTAGTTCAAGGAAGAATAATAACTTGTCAATTATGCTTAAAATCCGGTCATGATGCAAAATCTTGCCGACAGAATAATACTAATAACAATAAAATCTCGGTAATTTGTCAATGGTGCGAAAGACCCGGCCATTCTGCAAATAATTGCTGGAAGAAACAGAACGAACAAATTGCTAAAGCAAAACTAAACCAGCAAACGGGATCCAGGAATTCTTTATTCTGCCGCTATTGTAAGGAGCTAGGTCATCTTCTCGAAAATCTCGAAAATTGCTATGCCAGTAACTTTCGAAAAAAAGAAAATAATCAGGGAAACTACAACGGCCCCTCGACGTCGGGTGCACAGCAGGGGTCCGAACGAGAGCCGC
>NW_021848602.1:248104-251672 GCF_003651465.1 Formica exsecta
TCTATGTTGCCTAGTGAGGCTGAATCACAGTTTACCAAAATAATAAGAACCAGGATAATAGGGGAGGCTCGCCGAACTATACAAGGTCAAGATTTTGATAGCGTTTCTCAATTAACTAAATATTTAAAACAAATTTATGGACCATCAAAAAACGTTTATCAATTACAAGGGGAATTGGGTTGTATATACCAAAAGGGTGATGAAGATGTAATTACTTATGCAAATAGAGTAAAGATTCTTGGAAAACAAATTTTAGAAACATATAGAAGTTTGGGAAACGTGTCGTCTGACCAAAATATTAAAGCATCATTAGAAAAGGACATGTGCAAGTGTTTTATTAGAGGGCTAAAACCAGAAATCGAGCAACGAGTTTCAAGAAACTTACCAGATGTACAAACAACTGCAGCCGACGCTATAAGGATAGAGAGAGAGCTCCGAGCAATGACAGATTTACGACAGGGAATAGATAACAGTTCAGGTAGACAGAAAACTAACAGTCTAAAAGAAATTTGTCAAATCTGTTATAAAGAAGGGCACGTAGGCAGTAACTGCAAGAAATATTTACAAACATCTCAACAAGTTAACAACCAAATTGGTTTAGGAACCGCAATATTAGTATGTCAAATTTGTAAAAAACGTGGGCATGGAGCAGAGAAAAGCCGCTTCCGCGATCCACAACTTCGCCGCCCGGTAAACGTAGTTCAAGGAAGAATAATAACTTGTCAATTATGCTTAAAGTCCAGTCATGATGCAAAATCTTGCCGACAGAATAATACTAATAACAATAAAATTTCGACAATTTGTCAATGGTGCGAAAGACCCGGCCATTCCGCAAATTATTGCTGGAAGAAACAGAACGAACAACATTATGCGGGAAATAAAACTCGCGTAACTTGTCAAATTTGCAACAACTTCGGACACATTGCTAAAGATTGTCGATCAAAACTAAACCAGCAAACGGGATCTAGGAATTCTTTATTCTGCCGCTATTGCAAGGAGCAAGGTCATCTTCTCGAAAATTGTCAATTACGCCATGCCAGTAACTTTCTGAAAAAAAGAAAATAATCAGGAAACTACAACGGCCCCTCGACGTCGGGTGCACAGCAGGGGTCCGAACGAGAGCCGCACCCGCCAAAAACTCAGGTAGCCAAGTAGACAAGGACAGAACTACCATAAGGCCCGTGACTGTAAACCTCGACAAACAGTCGCGTGCCTACTGTTCAAATCAACATCGATAATTTAACTGCTAGTATAACTTTTATGCTAGACACGGGATCTGGACCTAATATAATTAAAGAAAATCTCGTTCCCGAAGAAATAAATATTAATTACACTAATATCCTCAAGTTGAACGGTATAAATAATTATCCTGTGTACACCTTAGGTGAAATTACATTATCTCTTTTCGAAATACCGGTTATATTTTATATTGTATCTAACGATTTTCCAATTTCACAATCCGGCATATTAGGAAACGATTTCTTTAAACAAACTTCATCGAAAATAGATTATGCACAAGGGCACTTGGATGTCTCCGGAATCAACATACCTTTCTTATCACCTGAAGCCATTATAGTAGCTCCGCGATCCGAATCATTATTTTATGTACGAATAGAAAATCCAGAACTAAAAGTAGGATATATACCGGGTGACACCCGTTTGGACACGGAACGATTGGACACCGCTCGATTGGACACGCAGAATTTAAAAGAATAAGTAAAAAAGAAATATATATATATTTTTGTAAAAGGAGGCAAAAGAAAAAAAAAGGTTTTAGTGGTCGCCTTTTCTTTCCTCCTTCTTAATAAACAAATCAGCATACACGAAACCACATACAATTAGGATACTTTAGTTAACTGCGAAAGGAAGGAATCTATTTCATTTTTGCAAATGTCGGGCTTCTCCCCAACATTTGTCTAAGGCCGGCGGTGTTACGTCCTGGCGACTTCACGATTCCTCCCTTCCGCGAAGTTGCGGCAATGATAATCGATCGGTGATAGAAATGAGTCGTTCGGCAAATAGAGCATCTTGCGTCACACATTCCTTAAACATTTAGTCACTTATCAATATCTATATCTATGAGTAACCGAAAGACGCGACGAAACCGCGCCGGTCGCCGAAAAATAAATAAGAACCACATTCTCACGAAATATCTGACGAATACAACTAAATCAATAATGACGAAACTTCTGTGACATTCAACAACGACAGAAAGTAAGACTTTTTCTAATCAGATCATGAGGGTAAGGGAAACCTAGAGCTCAAGGGATTCTGAACTGATCACCAATCGACGATCATCACGAGTGAAAATTTTAAAAGTAGGAGAAACACCCCGCCTAATGAGGACACAGGCACAATTTTTAATTTGTTGAAGTTTTGGAAGATTCTCCACTCTTAGTAATTAGGATACACCCCGAAAAGAGAGATATAAAAAGAGGACTCGAAGGGACATACGTAATTCGCGAGTTAGGCACTTGTGCCACCAGTGTCCTCACTTGGCATCATCTCCAGAGCAACCACGAATCGAACATCAGGCTGCCGATATGAGACACAGAGCGAAACACCGTACAAATTCGCCATCCCTCCACCTCTAAATTACTATTTTAAAAAGCAAGTTTAATTGAATAATTTTTCTTTTCCTCCTTTTTGTCTTTTTTTTTATTTTAAATCAAAACTTTCTGAAAAATGTTTCATTCTTTTAAATCATCAACCTGTTCCGGCAATAAGTCTTAGAAAATTTTGAATCCTTAATCTAACACATATGCGATCGACCAATTTTTGCATTCTGACTGATGTCCTCCGTATTAATGTAACACCCGCGAATTAACACACATACACACGTACACTCATCGAGAAATTATAATCAACAATATTTTATTTTAATTTTTTATAATCATGTATATTCACCATTTACTTTAAAAATGAATAAATTTACATTTTGTTAATTTAAAATCAAAATAACTCATTATTAAC
Organism: Formica exsecta; assembly: GCF_003651465.1. Lineage (NCBI taxonomy): Eukaryota > Metazoa > Arthropoda > Insecta > Hymenoptera > Formicidae > Formica > Formica exsecta. Next base: position 251,078 of record NW_021848602.1, read on the forward strand.
CCCCACTCATTCCTCCAGTCGAAAGATCGCACTTGGTCCCATCCCGCGTAAAAGAGATTAAATTCTCTTACCGAAAAGGGACCACCGAACGAACGTCTGAATAACCAGCGTAACAGCGACTCAGTCGTTTACCTGCTTTTCAGACCTGGCAGTTCGTTCGACCCGATTCCAAACGCCACGAGACGTTTAACTTCGGGATAATAAAAGATAGTTGTTGCGCCCTTCCGTCGACTCATCCTTCCCCGAGTCTGGACGTAACATACTGCTCTCTTTAAATTTTTAAACAATATGAGTTTATTGAAAAATTGACGCTGACTTTTAGATTTATCTATATTATTTAAAGCTATATAATGTAATCTAATTTTTATATATTTTTGAATAATGGTTCGTATCAGGCACAACCAAAATTGGTGGCAGCGGTGGGATGGTCCAGCTAAAGGAATAAATAAGAAAATAGTGGGATACGCCCAACTATTTCGAGACACAATCGGTAGCAAAAATCGATTGACGAATTTAGCAAATCAGCACCAAGTACAGCGGAAAACACATTTCCTCCTAATAATAATAATAACATAATAGAAGTAGACGGACTTGA
>NW_021848603.1:0-18577 GCF_003651465.1 Formica exsecta
ATGGCACGATTATCATTATAATGGCTGTAATAATCATGACAGCGTTATTATTGGATGGCATCGTGAATGTGACAAAATGTTCTGGACCAAATTGAAGGAGACTAATATGTGCCCATATTTACGTAAATCCAACGGATATCATTATCACATCTGTGGATGTCATCGATTTTCAACCAATGCCGATCAACCGCACTACCTCCTTCTCACCGAGAATAATAGCATATGTTATGTGCCACAAGGTATGATTATTAGTAGCATTCTTATAAATCACATATGTGTTTTATGATCTTTTATCTGTACAAGGTATAATATATCTTTTTTATTTTAGATCAACTATTGATACGGCCACCAAAAAAAATCAATAATATAGAAATTGGAAGATATTTCACTAGATTCGAAGGCACTTATTACGTACCGAATAAAAGCTTAAGAGAACATTATCCAAACGACACCGCTGCAATAGCCAAAATACTTGCCAAGTAGTTTTTATTATCTTAAATTGTACAACTTATAATTTAATATAGATTGCAGAATATTTTCGAAAACATCTATTGACATTTTTCTCAAAAATGTTTTATTTTCGAGATTTCGAGAGTTGTTTTTCGTAACACTTTTGGCAAAAATATATTTCTCAATTTAGCTCTCATTATGAACGATATATATATGTATATAGATATAAAATATAGGATATCATTTTATAAGTTTTGTAAATATTACATTGTAAAAAATATTTTTTGCTGTAGATTTAATTAAGTAAGAAAAATAATGATTTATATTGCATAAAAATCTGTATATAACTTATTAATATGTATTTAAAGATTAAAAAATTAAAATGCAAGATTTTGAAAGGATTATTGTAAATAAATGATTTCGATATTCTGCATATGAGAGAATCTCGAAAATTTTTTTTTTATAACTAAAGATTGTTGTATAGTCTTAGTAGTATAGGGGCCATTATGGGGCATCACAACAAACTCCCTTCACTCGGTCACTAGCGCCAGTGACATCATAGAGGGCCACTATAGAGCCAAAGAGAAGCCTTAATTTTTAAATATAACGTATAGAAGATATTTACAATAAATGTGCTTTCACTTTTTTCTTATTCTTGAAACAAAATTATCAAGCATTTTAAGCAATATCAAATTATGCTTTTAATTTATATATATAGCTTTTTACAATTAATTTACATTATCTAATTAATTTTTTAATTTATAAATTTAGTTGGATGCGCTAGTGCGCACCGATGCACATTAAAAGCGATTATATGCAAATGACACATGACAATAAATACGTTCCGCTTAAAGCTATTTTCGTTCGAAGAACAAGATTCTTCGCCCTCATTTATCCACTAAACGCTTCGGAGCGAAAATAGTATCAAACGGAGTGCATTTATTGAATATATAAAAACTTTTATATATAAAATTTTTATATTTCTTATATTTTTAACGTAATTTTATTTGATTAATAAGATTTTTGCAAATGAAATAACAAAAAAAGAAATGCGATTTTTCGGATAAATTTCAATTACATACAAACTTAAAAATTGGATAAAAAATTTTTTTCATTATTTAAGTAAAAATTATTTGAATTATATCGTATTTGATGTCATTATTTTAATCCTGTTTAAAAATCCCATTAATCCATTAAAATTACTTTTTAAAATAAAATATAAATATTTTAATTTCTATTAGATGGAATTTTTGAATATTATAGATAAGTAAAAAAGTTGATAATAATTCAGATAAAAACTTCTTAAAAATTAAAAGAACACTATTAAAAGGAAAATTTATTATATTATAATAGAATAGACTCCTGTCAGGCTTCTCTCTGGCTCTATAATGGCCCTCTATGACGTCACTGGCGCCAGTGGCCGAATGAAGGGGATTTGTTATGATGCCCCATATAGTAGTCCCTATACTACTACGGCTATATAACATTCTTTACTTAAAAGAAAAAATTTTTCGAGATTCTCTCATATGCAAAATATCGAAATGATTTATTTACAATAATCCTTTCAAAATCTTGCATTTTAATTTATTAATTTTTAAATACATATTAATAAGTTATACACAAATTTTTATGCATCATAAATCTTTATTTTTCTTATTTAATTAAATCTATAGCAAAAAATATTTTTTACAATGTAATATTTACAAAATTTATAAAATGGTATCCTATATTCTATATCTATATACATATATAAATCTTTCATAATGAGAGCTAAATTGAGAAATATATTTTTGCAAAAAGTGTTATGAAAAACAACTCTCGAAATCTCGAAGATAAAACATTTTTGAGAAAAATGTTACAAATAAAAGTTGCAGTTTTAAGTGGCGCAGTAGTTTTAAGTAGCAATGTTAATGTGACTTTAAATAGCATTGTTAAAGTCATGTAAAAATCACTTTTGGATAATACTAGCGGTACTACTATACTTTTCAAGCTTTATAACTCGGAAAATACCTAATGAAAAAATACTTTATTATAGCGTTTTGAAAAGCTCTTCAGATAAACTACAAGAATATGCAATCAAAAATGGGGGTTTTTATTTTAAAATTTCAAAGTGTTTTTTACGTAATCTAACAATGCTATTTAAAGTCACATTAATATTGCTACTTAATGCGCATGTTAAAATCCTACAACTTTTATTTGAAACATTTTTTTCAAAAATGTTTTATTTTAGAGATATTTGACCGTTGCGGGACTAAAACATTCTATATATAACAAGTTGTAGATTTTAAGATAATAAAAATTACTTAGCAAGTATTTTGGCTATTGCAGCGGTATCATCCGGATAACGTTTTCTTAAGCTTTTATTCGGTACGTAATAAGTGCCTTCGAATCTAGAGAAGTATTTTCCAATTTCTATGTTATCGATTTTTTTAGGTGGAATTATCGATAATTGATCTAAAATGAAAAAGATATATTTTACATTGTATAGATAAAAGATCATAAAATACATATATGATTTATAAGAATACTACTAATAATCATACCTTGTTGCACATAACATAGGCTATTATTCTCGATGAGAACGATGTAGTGTGGTTGACGGGCTCTAGATGAAAATTCTTCACTTTCTTCACTTTCTTCACTTTCTTCACTTTCTTCACATGTGCAGATGTGATAATTATGTTGGCCGTATTTACCTAGATATGGGCACTTATTAGACGTGTTCAAATTGATCAAGAACAATTCTGATTCACATTCATGATGCCATCCCATTATTACGCCGTCATGATTATTATGATCATTACCGTTATGATAATCATCATGATGCGTTACGATCATTCCAACGGCAAATTTAACACTTTTTGATCTTTTTTTTAATCGTTTCTTTACTGTCTTAGATGTAACCTGTGGAAATATAATAGCAAAATTCAATCGGTATCTTGTCACACAAGTAATTTTTAAAATAATATAATAACTTAAATAATAAATAATTATAATTAATATATTTTTTTCATATATTGATATATGAGTATATAAATTACATTATACGATGTGTTATAACCTACTTCTATTTTATTTGTAATATATTCGTATTCATATGCAATATTTATCCTCTCAACATCAAATGAGATGCATGTAACTAGGAATTCTAAGAGGATGCAGAAATTCCACTCGTAATATATGTTATGACTACATCTTAATTCTCGATTAAAACTTTGCATTATTTCTAGTGTCATCTGAAAAGAAAAAAACAGACATGTAAAGAAAATTTCAATTACAGACAAAAAAAATAGAAAGAAAAGTTTATTACTTTCACTCATTGATTTAAAATGTATTAAGACTTATTGAAATAATGTATTATTTACTTGGACTTATAATTAATTGTTATTTTTATTAACTACTTAAAATTAATAGAGACAATCAGATATAAAAAATTACTAACCCAAATATTATTGCTTAATGACCTCGGATGAAATAAAAGTAAATTTCCAGTCCCGATATTTCTTCTCCCTCTGATAACGTTTGAGGGATACAATAAATTTGAGCTCTTGCTCATATAAAAGTACTCTACGTTATCTCCATACTTTATATAACCGTTTGTACTGAAAATAAGAAAAAAACATTTATATATTCTGTATATATTTATATACATATACATATATGCGTTTAAACATATAGAATGTATGTTCATTGTTATTAAAACTCATAATTTCTCTAGCAATAGATTGATTAAAAATGTTGTGCATAAATCTTAATTGCGCAAGAAGCTACATTTTTAAAAAGTTCTCAATGAGATTTGATAGCAAGTTCTTTTCAATATAAAATAAAAAATAATTGCCTAATATGTTTTAAAAAATTATACAAACTTTTTTAAAAAAATGCATCTGTAATTTAATATAAAGTCATTTTGTCATTTTGTATATGTTAACACAAAATTATAAAGAATTAATAATTTCCATCAGTGAAATATAATTTATAAAACGTAACTTTTTTAAATCTAAATATGTGAATATGTTTGTGTAAAATAAATAAAAAAATACTTTTGTAAAAAAAATTATATTGTTCCATTTAAAAATCTCAAGATAACTTTGATCTTTTACCGAAAAAAAGAGATATTAATTATTTTTCTGTATGTGTGTATGTATAACGCGTGCACTAACATTTTGTTAAATGTTCGAGGAAAACATATTTTTATGCTACGATCTTTTGTTTCTTATAAATTTAAAACAAATAAGTAACCTAAAAAATTGTAGAAATGTCTTTATAAAAAAGTATATATATATATAATTGCAATATTGAAATATTGAAAGAGTTTTAACAATAAACTAAAATCATACTTACTATTTTGGTTTCCATATGACTGCAATATTTCTTCCATCTAATCCCAGAATGCTATGTATGCCAAGTCTTCTAGCTACGATGTGATACGTGACAGTCAATAGATGTTGTCGAAAACATTCTGCAATCTATGTTAAATTACATTAGAAAAACTGTATATTAAACATTTATAAGATATAAAAATTACATATATGTTTGCACACCGCAAAACAAATTATTATTATAATTTAAAATAACTTACATATTTTATATATTTTGCTTCGAGATCTGATGTCTTTAATAATTGATGCAATTTATGAATCTCTAACTCGGAAAATATATATTTGTCGAGAACACACATAATTTGCTTTGATTCCGTTTCATTCCAAAAATTGTCGTCAATATTGTTATCTCTCCAAAAAGAAAATTGCTCTAAAGTCGTAGAACAAATTGAATGAGCTAAATATTTATTTTTCAGACGAAATAGTACTGTCTGCACTATTCCATCTAACCACGTTTTCACGGCCGAATAAGACACATGTGGCTGAAAATATTGCGCCACGATTGTAAGTTGTTTTTCCAAAAGCTGCTTTGTTTTTGGCATATTTATAAATTTCATTTGCTTATATACAAATCGATACTCTTTTAGACAGTGAAAAATTAGCTTAAAATAATATTCACTTGTCAAATTGGAAAACAGTTTGCTGAAAAAAAATTTATATTTTAATTATACAGAAATTACATTAATTTATAATATCAATAACAATTTAGTTTATTGAATATTTTACCATGATGTTTGTGCAGAAATTCTGTTTATCGCATCCCACACAAAATAATACATTGTGGAATCTTCAGTAATTGAACGCAGAAGACGTTCCAATTGTTCTTTGTCAGTATTACATAACTTATTTTGCGATATCATAATCGCATAATATTGTAACTTTTGAATATGATATAATCCTGTTTCTAGTCTTTCTTTGAATTTGATATGGTGAAATATTTTCTTCTGTTTTTCTCTATTATACTTTTTTTCCGCGGTAGGACAGCTAAAATTAAAAAAGACATTTCTCATGAATTTCATTAAACAACGCCACAATATCAGCAATAAATTTTAGAAAATATACGTTTTAAAGTACATATAAACTTCATAATCAAGGACACGGTAGTGTCTCGCGCCAAGTCACGCGAAGCAAAGATCGCGCGCAGCAATTACATACACATTAATATTCAGAATAAATTAAAAAATTTATAAATAACAATATGGATCTTTTTATTTAAAAAAAAGATATGATTTACTGTTTTAATCAAATTATAATTATCACAATAGTTATGGATAGCAATTTGTACGATACACATTGTTCGGGAGTCGACCTCGACGAGATCGCCGAAATCTTAGAAACGCTCAGAGATGAGCGAGAAGCTGTGTGTAACGCGAATCCGTAGATTCGCTGGAGGACAAGATTTTAGAAAAGACTCGAGTGCAGATTGTTTTAACTATTCGTTTATTTTAGACTGATAGGAGCGAGCGACGGCACGTATTCCGCGATTCCGACGGAAATCTTCAAATTGTCCTGCCAATTATTGCCCTTTTTTCGCGGTTCGGAAATCTTGATTAAGAGCTTCTTGCTAGAAACTCTCGCGAGAGCGGAAATCTTGCACGCGGACGCCGGATGGAATTTGGCGCGAGGCAGAGGACATTCGCGATGCGAGTAACGAGCGTCGACTCTCGGACTCCACACAATTAATCGTTCACAATGTCTTAGCGCTAACGGAGTAACTAATACAGTGTGAGATATTACCGAATTGACCGCCGCGAGAATATGAACGCGATCGGATGCGAGACAATTCGGAACGATTTTGAAACGAGTAACCCTACTAAGTACGCGACACGAGCGAGAATAAGCGAAATGCGAATGAGAATCGTTATCGTAGGCAGACTAAATCGGCCGAGCGCGGAAACTCGCGCTATAACAAGGTTATTTGACGTCGAACTTTCGAAAATTTAGGTGTTTGTCACAGTTTTTCTTTGTTATGATCACTTGATCACGCGCCGCTCGGCTGATTGCGACGATGGTTATTCTCGCTCATGTTTTGATTTCGGCTCTTACTGTTCAGATTTGTCGGTTGAATTTACCGTTTAAATTTATCGACTAAATTCAACGTTTCAATCTTGAACACACATATATGCACAAGGTATTGATCTGCATCTGCTGCAATAATCTCGCATTATTTAAGTTTGTTACTTTAAATCATATTTAAATGAGAGAAATCGAGTGAAAACTAATGTGTAGGGATATTTTTCGTTCTACATGTCCCATTAAAATGAGAACAAAAACTGAAAAAAAATTTTTAAATAAAAGAAATGTTCACGCACAAAATCTTTACAATCTCTCCAAGTAGTTAAAATTGATTGGATATAATGTTTTATAAAATTATAAAATCCATAAAGTTTGAAAGTTACAAGAAAAAAATATGGTTACATCATAAGTTTTAAAGGATATTATTATTTATGAAATGTAAAAAAGATATTTTATAAGCCAATTTTAAAACGAATAAATATAAGAAAACTATAAGAAAAAATAATCAAGGACACGGTAGTGTCTCGCGCCAAGTCACGCGAAGCAAAGATCGCGCGCAGCAATTACATACACATTAATATTCAGAATAAATTAAAAAATTTATAAATAACAATATGGATCTTTTTATTTAAAAAAAAGATATGATTTACTGTTTTAATCAAATTATAATTATCACAATAGTTATGGATAGCAATTTGTACGATACACATTGTTCGGGAGTCGACCTCGACGAGATCGCCGAAATCTTAGAAACGCTCAGAGATGAGCGAGAAGCTGTGTGTAACGCGAATCCGTAGATTCGCTGGAGGACAAGATTTTAGAAAAGACTCGAGTGCAGATTGTTTTAACTATTCGTTTATTTTAGACTGATAGGAGCGAGCGACGGCACGTATTCCGCGATTCCGACGGAAATCTTCAAATTGTCCTGCCAATTATTGCCCTTTTTTCGCGGTTCGGAAATCTTGATTAAGAGCTTCTTGCTAGAAACTCTCGCGAGAGCGGAAATCTTGCACGCGGACGCCGGATGGAATTTGGCGCGAGGCAGAGGACATTCGCGATGCGAGTAACGAGCGTCGACTCTCGGACTCCACACAATTAATCGTTCACAATGTCTTAGCGCTAACGGAGTAACTAATACAGTGTGAGATATTACCGAATTGACCGCCGCGAGAATATGAACGCGATCGGATGCGAGACAATTCGGAACGATTTTGAAACGAGTAACCCTACTAAGTACGCGACACGAGCGAGAATAAGCGAAATGCGAATGAGAATCGTTATCGTAGGCAGACTAAATCGGCCGAGCGCGGAAACTCGCGCTATAACAAGGTTATTTGACGTCGAACTTTCGAAAATTTAGGTGTTTGTCACAGTTTTTCTTTGTTATGATCACTTGATCACGCGCCGCTCGGCTGATTGCGACGATGGTTATTCTCGCTCATGTTTTGATTTCGGCTCTTACTGTTCAGATTTGTCGGTTGAATTTACCGTTTAAATTTATCGACTAAATTCAACGTTTCAATCTTGAACACACATATATGCACAAGGTATTGATCTGCATCTGCTGCAATAATCTCGCATTATTTAAGTTTGTTACTTTAAATCATATTTAAATGAGAGAAATCGAGTGAAAACTAAATGTGTAGGGATATTTTTCGTTCTACATGTCCCATTAAAATGAGAACAAAAACTGAAAAAAAATTTTTAAATAAAAGAAATGTTCACGCACAAAATCTTTACAATCTCTCCAAGTAGTTAAAATTGATTGGATATAATGTTTTATAAAATTATAAAATCCATAAAGTTTGAAAGTTACAAGAAAAAAATATGGTTACATCATAAGTTTTAAAGGATATTATTATTTATGAAATGTAAAAAAGATATTTTATAAGCCAATTTTAAAACGAATAAATATAAGGAAACTATAAGAAAAATTTTCAAATATTATTATATAAGTAAACATTTATACATAATCGTATTATTACACATTTTAAAATTAAAATATAAAAAATCATAAGAGCATTTTAATGTTGTGTTTTTTACGTTTTACACTATAAAATAAAAACTTCTTTATAATCACAAAATCACACAAATTACAAAATATCTCTACACATTTAGTTTTCACTCAATTTCTCTCATTTAAATATGATTTAAAGTAACAAACTTAAATGATGTGAGATTATCGCAGCAGATGCATCTCGATAATACATTGTGCATATATGTGTATCGTACAAATTGCTATACAAAAATAAAAAAGCTAACTAATACAACAGTAAAATAATTTTTTGCAATCTGTATTTTTAATAATTTAAAATAATTTATTTAAAAGAACGACACACACATAATTTTAAGCATGTTATAACCAAAGAAAATAATAAGAAATAGGATAATCTTTATACTCATAATTTAATAATAAAACCGGTAAATGTTTAGTTTAACTTACACCTCACGGATCGTTTTCATTTTCACATATATTATAGAGGGCACATTCCTAAGTAACACGCACTTTGAATTTTGCGGCGCTCTCTTCTGGTTTCAGAGATATGCGATTTTAAAGCATCATAATTTTCGCATTTATTTCTATGATTTTTTCACTATATGTAAAATGAAAACGATCCGTGAGATGTAAGTTAATGTGAACATTTACCAACCATCTTTATCAAATGGCGCGAAACGGATTGGAATTGACGTAGGATATCGAGTCTTTAAATGCATAAAGATTTCGGCTTTACTGAATCTTGACTTTTTACTAAAATCGTATTAAATTATAACATCAGGAGCAGTTTCAATATGTAATAAAAATTATCAGGCACAAATTAAAAAGAAGAACACAATAATTTTACCTTTACTTGTTAACTATTAGTATTTGCGGAGGTACTCCATTGAGTTACGAAAAGTAACTCAGTAAAATTAATATAAACATTTTATAAAAATAAAATACCTCTGATAATATTTCCTCTCACACAATTTGTTGTCATGTATCACTTGTTGCAATCTTGTGCACGTGGAGCCAAATCTTATTAAATCCACGGCGCTGATGCTCTCATTTTGCAAAATGTGAACAATTACTTCGTGAGGCAACTGCATTATTGTAGCCATCGCAAAATATTAAACACTGCGCAAAAGAGTTTGCAATAAACGTTATTTAACAAATAAGCGCGAGAGTTTTCTATATCTTTTTCTTGATCTTACCGCAATGAGTCTACTACGAGCACTGTCCAAAAAGTTTATCTACGGTTGTCTAAGACCATAGGTGGAGTCTTTTTCCGAGTTATATAATGATTTAACTTTGACCAATGGCCAATGCCCAATGACCAATGATCAATCAGGACACACGAAAAGAACAAAGATTTTTCCTTCCATTTCTCTGTCAATATGAGCAACGGTTGAAGGCACGTTCGACATTTATCTAGAAAATATTTTCTAATCTATCGTTTTATGGTATTTTAAAGATTTATGACTTACAACTTTCTTTCAATATTATTTGAAGACCGTTTAAGCTTTATCAGATACTTATCTTATTTATTTATTTGCTAATCTAAATAGAATGTATCGTAGTCGAGTCATAGCTTTCACGAAATTTTCTAAACTCTCGTTCCCCAAGATCAGACAATAATGTAAAATTAACATTTTGCGTTTATTTTCACTATTTTATCTCTCTGATCTTTTTGTTTCTACAGTTTTTTTAAATTTTTATATGATGATTTTTTGATATATTGCATTTACGAGATCGTCTTAATAATATTGATATAAATATTGAATTGAATATTGATATAATATATTCCATATACTTTGTAATTGCGCTGAGGATGGTCCAAAAAAAGAGACTATAAAATATTTTTAGGCAATTTTAAGAATTAATCTCTCTATTAATGTTACAAAAATTTTATTCGTGTAACGATAGCAAAATTTACGCATTTACATTTCAGATTAGATATATAAATTCCTTTTATTAATTTATATATATGTTCATGTTACTTGATCATATATATTTAAGAAAATTAAAATTTTATTGTATTATTTCAAGAAATCGTGCAAATATAAAATTTTGAAATGCAGATTTTATAAAAAGTTACTTATTTAAGATGAAAGAGAAATTGAAGAGACAGATGAAAAGAGTCCGGAGAGAGAAAAATGAAGACAAACAAAGATTGCAAATCCAAAATTATTAAGTGAGAAAACTGGCAGATAAGAGCCAAGGCGCTGGTATTGGTGCGCAAACTTATTATTGTTAAATTTTATTAACGAATATGCATTAAAAATGTATGTTTCGGATCGTTTTTTGATCTATATCAATGATCTATATTCAGGATGGATATAAAAATATAAAGATTAAATTGGGATTTTAAAACTTGACACAATATTTGTTGTTGCAATCAAATTTCAAATTAAAATTAATAATCAGAAAGTAAAGCTCACTCGCGTATATTCTGACAAGAATTTATACAAATTAATGTGACAACGTTTAAACGCCATTGCTACACGTATATTTATATATCATCGGTGATTTACGATATGTTGACCAATGTTAACGGTTGGTATGGTCACAAAAATAACGGTCGCAAAAACGAGTCATAAAACAAAGTCAAACCCAAAAACGATGGGAAAACGGCAAATGTGACAAGTTTATATAATTTTTCAAATTTAATCTAATTGTAAATTGTAAAATTTAAAATTATTGTCTAAACTTATTATTGTCTAAATCATTGTCGTAGCGACCTCAAGTAACAAGAGTTTTCTTGAATTACATTTTATTCAGATTAGCAAGTAAATAAATATCTGACAAAGCTTAAATGATCTTCAATTCAAATAAAATTGAAAAAAAACCATTTAAGTCATAAGTCATAAATCTTTAAAACATTATAAAGCTATAGTTTAGAAAATATTTTCTAGAAAAATGTCGAACGTGCCTTCTACCGTTGCTAATATTGACAAGGAAATGGAAGGAAAAATCTTTGTTCTTTTCGTATGTCCTGATTGGTCATTGGTCATTGGGCATTGGCCATTGGTCAAAGTGAAATCATTATATAACTCGGAAAAAGACTCCACCTATGGTCTTAGACAACCGTAGATAAACTTTTTGGACAGTGCTCGTAGTAGACTCATTGCGGTAAGATCAAGAAAAAGATATAGAAAACTCTCGCGCTTATTTGTTAAATAACGTTTATTGCAAACTCTTTTGCGCAGTGTTTAATATTTTGCGATGGCTACAATAATGCAGTTGCCTCACGAAGTAATTGTTCACATTTTGCAAAATGAGAGCATCAGCGCCGTGGATTTAATAAGATTTGGCTCCACGTGCACAAGATTGCAACAAGTGATACATGACAACAAATTGTGTGAGAGGAAATATTATCAGAGGTATTTTATTTTTATAAAATGTTTATATTAATTTTACTGAGTTACTTTTCGTAACTCAATGGAGTACCTCCGCAAATACTAATAGTTAACAAGTAAAGTTAAAATTACTGTGTTCATCTTTTTAATTTGTGCCTGATGCTTTTTACTGCATATTGAAACTGTTCCTGATGTTACAATTTAATACGATTTTAATAAAAAGTCAAGATTCAGTAAAGCCGAAATCTTCATGCATCTAAAGACTTGACGTGTCACGATAACCTACGTCAATTTCAATCCATTTCGCGCCGTTTGATAAAGATAGCTTGCTATTGCTCGTAGCTAATTACTCATTGTTTTTATAAATTATAATCTTAACCTTTTTTTACCTAAGTTTTATTATTAAGTTATGATCATAAAAATTATCCTATTTTTTATTATTATTTTTTTTTTGTTAAAACATGCTTAAAAAATATGTGTGTCCTTCTTTTAAATAAATTATTTTAAATTATTAAAAATATAGGTTGCAAATAAATTTTTTTTATGTTGTATTAGTAAGCTTTTTTATTTTTGTTTAGCAATTTGTACAATACACATATATACACAATGTGTTATCGAGATGCATCTGCCGCGATAATCTCGCATCATTTAAGTTTGTTACTTTAAATCATATTTAAATGAGAGAAATTGATTGAAAACTAAATGTGGAGAGATATTTTGTAATTTAATTTTGTGATTATAAAGAAGTTTATTTTATAGTGTAAAACATAAAAAAACATAAGATTAAAATGCTCTTATGATTTTTTATATTTTAATTAAAAAATTTGTAATAATACGATTATGTATAAATGTTTACTTATATAATAATATTTGCAAATTTTTCTTATATTTATCCGTTTTAAAATTGACTTATAAAATATTTTTTTTACCTTTTATGAATAATTATATCTTTTAAAACTAATGATGTAACCAAATTTTTTTCTTGTAACTTTCAAACTTTATGGATTTTATAATTTTATAAAACATCATATGCAATCAATTTTAACTACCTGAAGAGATTGTAAAGATTGTGTGCGTGAATATTTTTTTTATTTAAAAATTTTTTTTCAATTTTTCTTATTTTAGTGGCATGTATAGAACGCAATATATATTATTAACGCTACACATTTAGTTTTCACTCGATTTCTCTGCCACATGTGTCTTATTCGGCCGTGAAAACGTGGTTAGATGGAATAGTGCAGACAGTACTATTTCGTCTGAAAAATAAATATTTAGCTCATTCAATTTGTTCTACGACTTTAGAGCAATTTTCTTTTTGGAGAGATAACAATATTGACGACAATTTTTGGAATGAAACGGAATCAAAGCAAATTATGTGTGTTCTCGAAAAATATATATTTTCCGAGTTAGAGACTCATAAATTGCATCAATTATTAATGACATCAAATCTCGAAGCAAAATATATAAAATATGTAAGTTATTTTAAATTATAATAATAATTTGTTTTGCGCTGCGTAAATATAACTATAATTTTTATATTTTATAAATGTTCAATATACAATTTTTCTAATATAATATAATTTAACATAGATTGCAGAATGTTTTCGAAAACATCTATTGCCTATTACGTATCACATCGTAGCTAGAAGACTTGGCATACCTAGCGTTCTAACAAATTGCAAAAATATTATTATGATCATATGGAAACCAAAATAGTAAGTATTAATATAGTATAAATAAGTAAAGTATTATAGATTTTGATCAGACACCCTGTATATATATACTTTTTTTATAAAAACGTTTCTACGATTTCTTACGCTCTGGTTACTTATTTGTTTTAAATTCATGAGAAACAAAAGATCGTAGCATTAAAATATGTATTCCTCGAACATTTAACAAAATGTTAGTGCACGCGTTATACACACACATACAGAAAAATAATCAATATCTCTTTTTTTCGGTAAAAAAACAAAGTTATCTTGAGATTTTTAAATGGAACAATATAATTTTTTTTACAAAAGTATTTTTTTATTTATTTTACACAAACATATTCACATATTTAGATTTAAAAAAGTTACGTTTTATAAATTATATTTCACTGATGGAAATTATTAATTCTTTATAATTTTGTGTTAACATATACAAAATGACAAAATGACTTTATATTAAATTACAGATGCATTTTTTTAAAAAAGTTTGTATAATTTTTTAAAACATATTAGGCAATTATTTTTTATTTTATATTGAAAAGAACTTGCTATCAAATCTCATTGAGAACTTTTTAAAAATGTAGCTTCTTGCGCAATTAAGATTTATGCACAACATTTTTAATCAATCTATTGCTAGAGAAATTATGAGTTTTAATAACAATGAACATACATTCTATATGTTTAAACGCATATATGTATATGTATATAAATATATACAGAATATATAAATGTTTTTTTCTTATTTTCAGTACAAACGGTTATATAAAGTATGGAGATAACGTAGAGTACTTTTATATGAGCAAGAGCTCAAATTTACTGTATCCCTCAAACGTTATCAGAGGGAGAAGAAATATCGGGACTGGAAATTTACTTTTATTTCATCCGAGGTCATTAAGCAATAATATTTGGGTTAGTAATTTTTTATATCTGATTCTCTCTATTAATTTTAAGTAGTTAATAAAAATAACAATTAATTATAAGTCCAAGTAAATAATATGTTATTTCAATAAGTCTCAATACATTTTAAATCAATGAGTGAAAGTAATGAACTTCTTTTTATTTTTTTGTCTATAATCGAAATTTGCTTTACATGTCTGTTTTATTTTTTTTTAGATAACACAAGAAATAATGGCAAATTTTAATCAAGAATTAATATCTAATAATAATATGTATGGCACGTGGAATTTCGACATTTTCTTCAATTTTTTATTTACATGCCTTCAATATGATGTTGAGAACATAAATATTGAAACTGAATACGAACATATTACAAATTCAATAGAGGTAAATTATAACACATCATATAATCTAATTTAATATATTCATATATCAATATATGAAAAGATTATATTAATTATAATTATTTATTACTTAAGCTATTACATTATTTTAAAAATTGCTTGTGTGACAAGATATCGATTGAATTTTACTATTATATTTCCACAGATTAGTTCTAATGTGAATCGATCTAAAATGATGAAACGATTAGAAAGGCCAAAAAAGATTAAATTTGCTGTTGGAATAATTGTAACACATTATACATGGCACGATTATCATTATAATGGCTGTAATAATCATGACAGCGTTATTATTGGATGGCATCGTGAATGTGACAAAATGTTCTGAACCAGATTGAAGGAGACTAATATGTGCCCATATTTACGTAAATCCAACGGATATCATTATCACATCTGTGGATGTCATCGATTTTCAACCAATGCCGATCAACCGCACTACCTCCTTCTCACCGAGAATAATAGCATATGTTATGTGCCACAAGGTATGATTATTAGTAGCATTCTTATAAATCACATATGTGTTTTATGATCTTTTATCTGTACAAGGTATAATATATTTTTTTTATTTTAGATCAACTATTGATACGTCCACCAAAAAAAATCAATAATATAGAAATTGGAAGATATTTCACTAGATTCGAAGGCACTTATTACGTACCGAATAAAAGCTTAAGAGAACATTATCCAAACGACACCGCTGCAATAGCCAAAATACTTGCCAAGTAGTTTTTATTATCTTAAATTGTACAACTTATAATTTAATATAGATTGCAGAATATTTTCGAAAACATCTATTGACATTTTTCTCAAAAATGTTTTATTTTCGAGATTTCGAGAGTTGTTTTTCGTAACACTTTTGGCAAAAATATATTTCTCAATTTAGCTCTCATTATGAACGATATATATATGTATATAGATATAAAATATAGGATATCATTTTATAAGTTTTGTAAATATTACATTGTAAAAAATATTTTTTGCCATAGATTTAATTAAATAAGAAAAATAAAGATTTATGATGCATAAAAATTTGTGTATAACTTATTAATATGTATTTAAAAATTAATAAATTAAAATGCAAGATTTTGAAAGGATTATTGTAAATAAATCATTTCGATATTTTGCATATGAGAGAATCTCGAAAAATTTTTTCTTTTAAGTAAAGAATGTTATATAGCCGTAGTAGTATAGGGACTACTATATGGGGCATCATAACAAATCCCCTTCATTCGGCCACTGGCGCCAGTGACGTCATAGAGGGCCATTATAGAGCCAGAGAGAAGCCTGACAGGAGTCTATTCTATTATAATATAATAAATTTTCCTTTTAATAGTGTTCTTTTAATTTTTAAGAAGTTTTTATCTGAATTATTATCAACTTTAATGTATTTACTCATGATTGTATATGGTCGCTTGATTAAAGATTGTCTGTTTATATATCTTTTTTAAACGTTGCTCTATTTTCGGAATGGAGTACTATTTTATTATAATATAATAAATTTTTTTTATTCCTAATCACCACGCATTTCTGTTCAACGAATTCTCTTCTTCGAATCCTTGTATTGATATGGCCTATCAAATTCCGTTGCTTCAAGATCATAGGGGGTGCTTTTTTTTAAGATATTCAAACGACTAAAGCTCCCTACTATTCTCTCAATTATTGTCTCTTTTTTACTTTCCTTTTATTTAAATATATTAATATAATAAATATAATACTACTGTATCTCTCTTAGTTTGACTATTTCCCCTTTGACCTGTCCGGCATGGATGATCCTACCGGTAACTACTAGCGTTTTCGAGTGAAATTATTTTGTGTGGGATGCGATAAACAGAATTTCTGCACAAACATCATGGTAAAATATTCAATAAACTAAATTGTTATTGATATTATAAATTAATGTAATTTCTGTATAATTAAAATATAAATTTTTTTTCAGCAAACTGTTTTCCAATTTGACAAGTGAATATTATTTTAAGCTAATTTTTCACTGTCTAAAAGAGTATCGATTTGTATATAAGCAAATGAAATTTATAAATATGCCAAAAACAAAGCAGCTTTTGGAAAAACAACTTACAATCGTGGCGCAATATTTTCAGCCACATGTGTCTTATTCGGCCGTGAAAACGTGGTTAGATGGAATAGTGCAGACAGTACTATTTCGTCTGAAAAATAAATATTTAGCTCATTCAATTTGTTCTACGACTTTAGAGCAATTTTCTTTTTGGAGAGATAACAATATTGACGACAATTTTTGGAATGAAACGGAATCAAAGCAAATTATGTGTGTTCTCGAAGAATATATATTTTCCGAGTTAGAGATTCATAAATTGCATCAATTATTAATGACATCAGATCTCGAAGCAAAATATATAAAATATGTAAGTTATTTTTAATTATAATAATTTGTTTTGCGCTGCGCAAATATAACTATAATTTTTATATTTTATAAATGTTTAATATACAATTTTTCTAATATAATATAATTTAACATAGATTGCAGAATGTTTTCGAAAACATCTATTGCCTATTACGTATCACATCGTAGCTAGAAGACTTGGCATACGTAGCGTTCTAACAAATTGCAAAAATATTATTATGATCATATGGAAACCAAAATAGTAAGTATTAATATAGTATAAATAAGTAAAGTATTATAGATTTTGATCAGACACCCTGTATATATATACTTTTTTTATAAAAACGTTTCTACGATTTCTTACGCTCTGGTTACTTATTTGTTTTAAATTCATGAGAAACAAAAGATCGTAGCATTAAAATATGTATTCCTCGAACATTTAACAAAATGTTAGTGCACGCGTTATACACACACATACAGAAAAATAATCAATATCTCTTTTTTTCGGTAAAAAAACAAAGTTATCTTGAGATTTTTAAATGGAACAATATAATTTTTTTTAAAAAAGTATTTTTTTATTTATTTTACATATAAATTTATTAACGTATTTAGTTTTAAAAAACTTACATTTTATATATTATATTTCACTGATAAAAAAATGATTAATTTTTTATAATTTTGTATTAACATGTACGAAATGACAAAATGACTTTATATGCAAAATTACAGATGCATTTTTTTAAAAAGCTTGTATAATTTTTTAAAACATGTTAAGCAATTAGTTTTTATGTTATATTGAAAAGAATTTGCTGTCAAATCTCTTCAATAATTTTTTAAAAATGTAGCTTGTTGCGCAGTTAAGATTTATGCACATTTCGCTTCCTCGTAGAGGAAGCTTTGTTTTCGTGATAAAATTTTTTTTCGGGTTTTCTATGCCAATGTGTTTAGAATGTTCCAAAACGTCGAAAAATCATATTCTTAAAAAATGTATTAGGTGTACAACTTTGCTTCCGCCGTTTTTTTTCCGAAATT
>NW_021848603.1:20733-20967 GCF_003651465.1 Formica exsecta
ATGCCAATGTGTTTAGAATGTTCCAAAACGTCGAAAAATCATATTCCTAAAAAATGTCTATATGTATGTATGTGTGTATCTATGTACGCAATATATTGTACAACCTCTAACTTCCGTAATTTTTGAGATATTGGGCTAAATTTTTTTTACATGGATAAAGTATCATTCAAGGATCGTTGGTATTGAATTTGGTGAGAATCGATGAAAAGGTTCATTTTTTTATAAAATTATTAA
>NW_021848603.1:22581-23766 GCF_003651465.1 Formica exsecta
TTTTGAGATATTGGGCTAAATTTTTTTTACATGGATAAAGTATCATTCAAGGATCGTTGGTATTGAATTTGGTGAGAATCGATGAAAAGATTCATTTTTTTATAAAATTATTAATTTTTTGAGAAATAACTGTACACATGTCTGTAACTTTCGCAAATTTTGAGATATCAAGTTAAATTTTTTTACATGGATAAAGTATTGGGTGAGGACCGATGCCCGGTTTTTATAAAATGTTTTTTAAATATAAATTTTTGAATTTAGAAAAAAATATTTTGTAATATCCAAAGTATGATTTTCCAACATTATAAATAATGGGTGTATATTAGCCCGATTTTGGCTTGCCAATGAATTTCTAAAATTAACATTTATCTATTTATTTCGCTTACAAAGCTTCCTCTATGAGCAAGCAAAAATTGAAAAATTCGCATGCTTAAAGGAGCTTGAACTTTGTGAGATAAAGTGATGAGGAAGCAATGTGCAAGTTTCTAATTTGCACAATTCAGCTTGTTTAATGAATCTATTGCTAGAGAAATTATGAGTTTTAATTATAATGAACATACTTTCTATATGTTCAAACGCATATATGTATATGTGTATATAAATGTTTTTTTCTTATTTTCAGTAATACGAACAATTGGGATAATGCAGAGTACTTTTATATAAGCCAGAGCTCAAATTTACCGTATCCATTAAACATTATCAGAGGAAGAAGAAATTTCCAGAATGAAGATCCACTTTTAGTTTATGCAAGTTCATTAAGCAATAATATTTGGGTTAGTAATTTTTTATATCTGATTGTCTCTATTAATTTTAAGTAGTTAATAAAAATAACAATTAATTATAAGTCCAAGTAAATAATATGTTATTTCAATAAGTCTCAATACATTTTAAATCAATGAGTGAAAGTAATGAACTTCTTTTTATTTTTTTGTCTATAATCGAAATTTGCTTTACATGTCTGTTTTATTTTTTTTTAGATAACACAAGAAATAATGGCAAATTTTAATCAAGAATTAATATCTAATAATAATATGTATGGCACGTGGAATTTCGACATTTTCTTCAATTTTTTATTTACATGCCTTCAATATGATGTTGAGAACATAAATATTGAAACTGAATACGAACATATTACAAATTCAATAGAGGTAAATTATAACACATCATATAATCTAATTTAATATA
>NW_021848604.1:0-244 GCF_003651465.1 Formica exsecta
CGGCGAAACCGGTAGGCGAGGGGTCCGCGGAGAGAGGGGAGGGGGTACCGCGGCGAAACCGGTTGGCAATGGGTCCGCGGGGAAGAGGGAACGCAAGCGTCCACGAGTAGGTGTGAGAGAGATAGCGCGAGGCGTCCGCAATGTGTGGGAGAAGGATGGCGCTAATGATCTGCATGCACGTGGATGATGGGAGATACGGCGTTCGCAAGGCGGTGCGAGAAGGATAGCGCGAGGCGATCGCATG
>NW_021848604.1:15811-44147 GCF_003651465.1 Formica exsecta
TTCTAAAATCTCCTTGTCCTCCAGCGGATCTACGGATTCGCGTTACACACAGCTTCTCGCTCATCTCTGAGCGTTTCTAAAGATTCGGGCGATATCTTCGAGGTCGACTCCCGAACAATTGATTAATACGGTAGAATACTTTATATTATTGAAAAAATAATGCTTTTCTTCTTTTATTTTACTACATATATATATTTATTATTATTAACAAAGTAAAAACTATACTATTATTATAGAATAATTTATCCAAAGCAATATATAATTTAATTTTGTATTTTATGTTTTTCGTGCTAACAATAAGTTATCTTTTTAATCAACAACAGATCTTTTTCAATATTACTAATATGATTTTTTTGGAAAAGGGCGTACACGTTGGCCAAGAGTGGATTTTTATCATTTATATTCTTTCTATTCTTTATTTCTTTAATTAATTTACATCTTTTATATATATAGAATAAATTATAATGTAATTATAAGATTTATTTTATTAGTAATTTTTATGTGTTTACGCGAGATCTAATAGACGAGCCAAGCCGTGCTAACATATGATTCTCGAGAATCTCGAGAAAGCGTCAGCTATAGCTGACTGAACGACGACTGAAAGAAAGAAAGAGATAGCAGATTGTATGTCTGCGCTCGTCTACTGCCCGAAGCTAGCCGAGCGCCGAGCGAACACGTACACGGCTTTTTCCTTGTGTGCGTTATCCCTTCCCACGCTACGGCAACGGGCAGAGTCTCAAAACTGGCATCCCTGCTGCCATCTACATTGCGCGCGCAACGGTTGTCTCGTTGCTTGCCAACTCGACAACAGCGCCTTCATTTGCTAATCACTTGGCAACCTATGTTTGTTTGTATTGTGATGCAACCATGGGTTGTTAAGGGTTCGAGATACGGAAGAACGAGTTGAGACTCGACTCGTGTAGCGGCTTTCGTACAGATAAGACCGTTTACTTATTCCTCCGTGCGTTCTTCCTCGCTATCCGCGTGAGCGTCCGTTAAGTTTTTAATACGCGAGATCCAATCATTTGAAGTGATATAGTTGTGAAACCAATATCGTTTGTTAATAAAATAACCAGTTCTAGCATATTCCTTTACGCCTTCTTCTCCGACTCATTAAAACCTCGTTAACCCCTCGGTATCTTCTACATAGGATTGCAAAACGCAATCCCATTAATAAAATCATATCGGATTTACAGTCTTTGTTGAAGAGGTGGAGAGATCGAGAATATGTGACATTGTCGACATATAAGTCTTTAAATTCAACCGTACCGTTATTACCAAGAGTGTACGGGCTACCCAAGATCCATAAACAAAATCATCCCCTCAGAATTATAGTCTCCTCGATAAACAGCCCACTTTACGCACTAGCCTCCTTTTTAAACAACACGATACATAAGAGCATCTCTCATCCACACAGCCATGTATTCAATAGTTTTGATCTTGTTGAGAAATTATCTGGAGTAACGTTGGAGGATCATTTTGAACTCATCTCTCTCGACGTTGTTGCACTTTTCACAAATGTCCCTCTTGACTTAGCTATAGATGGCATTAAGGAGAGATGGCACATGATTTCCACCAACACAAAAATTCAAATAGACGAATTCTTAATAGCTTTGAATCTAGTTTTAAATTCCATATTTTTTATTTTCAATGACAGCATTTATAAACAAACCTTTGGCACTCCCATGGGCTCACCCTTATCTCCAATAATAGCTGATGTCGTACTGCAAGATCTAGAAATGAAAGCTCTCAACCAACTTTCGGTGGATGTACCCTTCTACATTAGATATGTTGATGATATGGTGATGTCGGTCCCTTCTGTCTTTTTTTAATCTGTAATGGACATTTTTAACTCGTTTCATAGATTCTAGATTAAAATTCACAATGGAAGTGGGCCCCAATAAAACTTTCTTGGATACCATCATCATCAACCAAGACGGTCATCTCATCTTTGACTGGTATCATAAACCCACCTTCTCGGGTAGATACTTAAACTACTATTCTTATCATCCAATATATCAAAAGAGAGGCACCATTATTGGTCTTGTCGATAGGGCCTTTTAACTATCCCATCTCATCTATTATAAAAAAAATTTATATTTTATCATTGACATTCTATTAAAAAATAGTTACCCTCTGGATTTCATTTTTTCAATACAATAAAACTCAGATTTAAATATCTCTTCCATCGTTCGAACACTATCAAAGAGGATTCCGATCCGGACGCGAGACAATTCTTTTTATTACCCTATGTCAAGTCAGTCTGGGAAAGGTTTAAACGTGCCACAAAAAACACCGACTTGGTTATGTCTTACACCAGCCTTGACAACCTAAGGAATTTTATTAAAGGACATAAAGATCCATTTCCCAGTTCCTCTAACAACAACGTCGTATATAAAATTAATTGCGCTTGCGAGGCATCATACGTTGGTCAAACCAAAAGATTACTAAAAACTCGCATTTCTGAGCATCGCAACCATATCAACAGACGTTGCTCCCAGACATCGGTAATTACAGACCACAGAATAGAATATGATCATGATTTTAAATGGGATAAAATAGAAATATTAGATAACGAACCGTGCTGGTTCGACGATCCAAGCAGCTCAGTTTCTCTCCCTTTGTCGTGCCCTCCATTGGTAAGTCTCCTTTTTATCTGATTTTATTGTAAAAACAAATTGCAAGCGACATTGTCTCACCATTGCGAAAAACATTTTTAGGCGGCCTTTGTTATACCTCATTTTCAGCCGCATGTTTTTGGAAAAACTATGTGGGACAATGGTCGGCTTTTTCATTGCGAAGCCATTGGAAGACACTTCAATTATTTAGATTTATATTTTTATTTATTATTTTTTACTCATAATATCTTGTTTTTAATTTAATTGACCGTTTGTTTTTTAACTTTTGACCGCTACCAATCGTAACTTTTTTAATATTAGAACACTGAAGAGAGTCCAGTCTAGGACTGAAACGTTTGCGCTTTTTATCTCATCAGCATCTTATATTTAATTATTATAGTTTATTTTTTATTTTTTATTATATATTTTCTTTTATTTTTTAAGTTAAGCACAATTTCAAAATTATTATATATCATATTATTTTAATTTGCGAGGTATTATCACACAAATTGTTAATTGCTCCATATGCCCGTTTTTTGTTTATTCCAAATAATAAAAATATGTATTCAATGCTGTTGTTTTTATGATATTTTTGGTAGAATTCTCACAAGATTTATTTTGCTATATTAATATAAACTCATTGCTTTTAGCCATTTGTAAGTTAACCTAAAAATATTAATTATACAAGTAGTATGTCCATAGATATACAGGGTGTATTCTAAAAAGTGGGAAGTATTGCAATGGGGGATTCAGGACACAAAAATAAGAGAAGAAGTTCATATAAACATATGTCCGATATGACCTTGTTTTCAAATTATAGCTTGTATTATTTTCCAATAGAGTTAAGATAGCATACTTGGATATCAGTTTGGATAGGCCGTGCTGGTCCTATTGCCTAGCCAGCTCGCTCTCCAGACCTGAATCCACTCGATTATTACTTGTGGGGGCATCTAAAATCCGTTGTTTACAAAACACCGTCGATATACTTCGTCAACATGTTGAAGATGGTTGCCGGGAAATTCAAGCAATACCCGGAATTTTTGAAAAAGTCAGACAATCTATAATGGGACGTGTTGAAGCCTGTATCCAAGTTAGAGGTAGTCATTTTGAGCACTTCTTGTAACCGTAATTATCTTAATTCTGTTGAAAAATAAAACAAGCTATAAATTGAAAACACGGTCATATCGGACATATGTTTATATGAATTTTTTCTCTAATTTTTGTGTCCTGAATCTCTCATTGCAATACTTCCCACTTTTTAGGATACACCCTGTATAGACTGGATTGAGCATTGTGAGATAGACAAACGTGCGCTTGCTGTAGAAAAAGAGGTACTATATGGGATGCCTATGTTTGTCTCTTTTCCTAGCATCTCATTGGTAATTTTCTATATGGAAGGGGATAAAATCACCAGTGAGATGCTAGGAAAAGAGACAAAAAAGGCCTCCCATATAGTACCTCTCTCCCTACAGCGAGCACGCGTTTGTTTATCGCAACGCTCAGTCCATTCTATGCTGTGTTCCGATTCCCCACCCGGGTACACCCGATATTATAGTATATGTCACGTATACTATAATATCGGGTTCACCCGCGTGGGGAATCGGAACATAGCCCTATATGTCTATGAGTATATCAAGGAGAGTTCTAACGCTGGTCCTCCGAGGGGTGGTGAGGGGCGAGGGAAAATCGACGCGGGGGGTATGACGTCACGCGGGGAAACCACGGCGAAACCGGTAGGCGAGGGGTCCGCGGAGAGAGGGGAGGGGGAACCGCGGCGAAACCGGTAGGCAATGGTTCCGCGGGGAAGAGGGAACGCAAGCGTCCACGAGTAGGTGTGAGAGAGATAGCGCGAGGCGTCCGCAATGTGTGGGAGAAGGATGGCGCTAATGATCTGCATGCACGTGGATGATGGGAGATACGGCGTTCGCAAAGCGGTGCGAGAAGGATAGCGCGAGGCGATCGCATGCATGTGATAGAAGGATAGCGTTTGCATGCACTTGGGAGAAAGATAGCGCACGAGTAGGAAAACTATAGCATTTGCATTGGCGTGGGAAAAGGATGGCGTTCGCATGCACTTGGGAGAGAGAGAGAAAGAGATAGCGCGAGGCGTTCGCGTGTAGGAAAAGGAAAGAAGAAGGCGCAGAAATAAATGACATTTTTATAATAATAAAAATCTTAGGGTGACGCTCCATCTGAAACAGAAAAGAAATCTTATTAATAAATTAATACAAATATTATAAAATTTTTAATAATGGATAATTACAATTAATTCTTCGAGTATTTCAATGCGGTTCTCGTCCATAACGAGGCGTCAGCTGCGTTTTATATTTCCCAATCCCAATCCTTGAATATCACTTCATGATGATCTCTCAGACAATGGTCCAAAAATATTGTACGAGATTTCTTCAAGCCGATTTTTCGGCCTTGTACCATTTGTACAATTGAAGTAACAGGAGTGTTTGTGGATAGCGTCGGGACACGGACATCTATGGGTTTGTAACGTTTGCGTAACGAATGTCTTAAACTTTCAAGTCGCGCGATTTGGTTTACTAGCGATTGAATTTCATGCCCCTGTTGTAACATCTCGAGTCGGTACTGTTCTTCCAATCACTCGAGACATTTAAGGCACTCTCTTTCCCATTACTCGCATGAACACGCCGAGCCTACCTGTATGTAAAACTCCCATAGAAATTGTTCTAATCGCGCAAAACGTTTGGAGTCCCCCATATTTCCTATTTAAGCCTTTTCACAAAACAAGTTTTTGTCCAGCTTATACAGTGCAAACTGGGCACATATTGCAGGGCATTATCTGATACAGCGGTTTTCTACACTCTCCGCAAAACGATCCCAGAATTAGTTCATAAATTGCACTTTCATGTTATCGCACAACATGAATGTTCGAAAATAAGTCTGAAATTCGCATAAAATAGCATGTGCAAATTTTTTCGTTGTCTTCACTTTTATAATAAAAGTATATACAGCACATTTTCACCGCACCTAAACTATTTATTTCAACTTGGTTTAAAGTACGTTGATTTATGTCCGTAATATCACTACTGCAGTCGCTATCGTAATCGGAATCTTCCGAAAGTACGCGGTCTTCGTCTGATGAATCGTCCAAAAAATGCTCAATTTCCATCAAATTGTTATCTTCAAGAATGACATTCTCGTCATCTTCAATAACCATAACTTTTTCATCAGCCATAACACACTTTGTTAAAATCGTCGTAAGGGCGAAGACGGTTGCGTACTATAACGTTGCACACTCTTCTCGATTATATATATTTTAAAAACAAAAATATATATAATGGCTCAATAGATTAAAATCAAATTAAATTAATTGGAAGAAAATGGCAATCAGAGCCAGGCGCGGTAGTTGGAGCGCAAACAGTTTTTTTATGTATCATTCTCTACATGCAAATTAGACGTTTCGGCCTCTTTTTTAGGCCATCTTCAGCATAAATTAACTTATTACATAGGCTTACGGTCGCATTGGTTCAGTCGGTTACTAACCTGAACATTATTAACATGAAAGAGCATTGTCGCAGAAAGTTAAAATAATAATAAATAAATAAATAACTTAAAATAAAGACCGGTAATCTCTCACATCATTGATGTATTGTGGAAATTCCGTGTAGAAAAAAACCGTGATCATGTCAATCTGATCTGTACAAATGTGATTTAATGTTAGACGGATTAAACAAATGGTGTGAGAGGGTGACACTGAAGCTTGAATATCAGAATGCAACTCACAAAATCCACGCTCCGTACGCAAAGGCGATGTCAGAAGTACATACATTGTATAAATTTTCTATATCTCTAGCAGAGTGTGTTGAGAGAAAGATATAAGTTTTGCAAACTATGCATATACATTACACCGTTTTTATTCATACATGGAGGATGGGAGAAATAATTAAATTCACAGATAAATAGTAAAATAACTTATTTATTATATGCATCGTGAAGAATGTCATTTACAGCACATGTTAATAATTCGCGATCTATGAGTGATTCGCTGTCAAACATGTTACTTTTACGTATCGCTTTTGCAGCGTCGTATATATT
Source organism: Formica exsecta (assembly GCF_003651465.1). Taxonomy (NCBI): domain Eukaryota; kingdom Metazoa; phylum Arthropoda; class Insecta; order Hymenoptera; family Formicidae; genus Formica; species Formica exsecta. Next base: position 22,495 of record NW_021848604.1, read on the forward strand.
AGCGATATTATTACGTTGTAAAACAGTTACAAATTGTTTGAATTTTTCATTTACAATATGCGTATTTTCGCATAGCTAATAATACATATGACCAATACATTTTTCAAAATCAAATAAATATAATAGAGTTGGTGGTTTCATATATAAAGAATTATTGGATAATGCCAATTTTATAATATTCGAATCAGATACTTTAACCACTTCGAATGTTAAATCCGCAATAGGGTTTGTGTCAATTGTAGAAGTCGTTCAATGTCAGCACGATTCTGCATCAACGATTTCCACGTTCCAAAAGGCAATATTATTTGTTTGCCTCGATTGTTACTAAGAGCCAATTTCACGCAAGATACAGTTCCAACGTTTATTCCAATGTCCAAATATTTGTATGACGTCGAGGTTAAGGCATATCGTCTTCCAAATATACGAACCGCACGACGAGGCTTGGATGAAATGCTAGGGAGTAAAAAATATTATTTATATAAATATTTAAAAACATTTAAAATATGTATTGGCATTGCAAAATTGCAATGTGGTGGGGGTTATTGCCGACGCGATTTTTTTCAATTTTTCTATTCAAGCGCCGATGTACGGCTGCTTCGCGATGACATCACCCCCAGGTGGAGATTTAGCTGAATGCACAAAAAATGCAATATAATATAAAATTTTCAAGCGCTGATGTGCGGCTGCTTCGCGATATCATCCTCAGATATCAGAATCCAAATGCGCGTGTCAAAACAGGACAAAATCGTGAAACATAAGAATAATCCTCATGGTTAAATTGCACTAATATATTTGGACAGCTGCATGTAATTTGAAACTTTTGCGATGCACCTGGGATTTGACATCATCTCTAGACGAAAAATGCAATAATCGACATTAGCCAAAATGTACGTGGTAAACCGTGAAATAAAGATTTAGTTGAAATATGATACACATGATGGAACGAGACATCAAGATAGAATACAAAATCATGGTAAAGAGGCACACCCTGTCAGTATTTTCGCCAGAAGTTCCGAGACAAGAGCTATTAATAAGCGCATCTTGTTAGCAAAAATTTTCGGCATAAATTTGGAAATATGGCGAAAAGCAGTGCCGAACGAAACCTGCATGAGCAATCTGGGTGAATTCGATAGAGGAATACGTTGCGTGGGAGCAACAATGCGACGAATATATCGAATCGTTAAAAGAGCAAAGTCGAATCAAACGTCCACGATTATCGATTGGGATTCGACAATCGTTGATTGCCCGAATTGCACGACTCGAGGGATTGAAGAACTCGTTACGCAGACGTTTTGTACATGCGGGTGCAGGATGCAGTACGCGACAACATGGATTGATATGGCGAGAGATCGATACGACGTTTGAAAGCCGCATATTGACTGGTGCGGTTATAAATCATAATCACATCGAGCCTCGTCAATTTTTCGAGAATGCCAAAGACATTGTGCTCGAACACGTGCAAAACACGCTGAAAAAACACATTAACGTGAAAATTAATACAGTGTTCAATGATGAATTTGTGATGGGTGATAAACGCGCAAATAAAAGTATCAATACGAGAAACTATGAACTCTTTCGCACATCCGATTTACGCGAATGGTACGAGCGGCGCGTTGTCGAGCCCACTCTCATCGAGCCTCGTCAATTTTTCGAGGATGCCAAAGACATTGTGCTCGAACACGTGCAAAACGCGCTGAAAAAACACATTAATGTGAAAATTAATACAGTGTTCAATGGTGAATTTGTGATGGGTGATAAACGCGCAAATAAAAGTATCAATACGAGAAACTATGAACTCTTTCGCACATCCGATTTACGCGAATGGTACGAGCGGCGTGTTATCAAACCCACTCTATACTGCGTTTACAAAGAGAACGACCTCGCTTTTCGTCCGGTTCGGTCAGATGCTGCCCGACCGACCGCCCAGTTTGCCCCCTCTATGCTGTCAATATTGATCTTGCAGCTTGCAGATCCGGCTAATTGAAAAAGGAGACCCGCGCATTCCTTAATGAACTTTTTCAAACATTAGAAAGTTAATTGTCACGTGCAGCGGTATAAAGTTTCTTACGAAATGGATAATAGTGCAATGGAAAAAGATACGGACATGGAAGTAAGGCCATTATCTCCTACAAAAAAAATAAAAAAGGCCAGGTAATCAAATACAAATAAAAATTATTATTTTGTATTATCTCTGAAAATATAGCAGTTATTTAAGAAACCTTGAAGCCGGGCAGGAAATCCACCTGCCCTGCAGCCCCGAAAACCAGCGAAGCCAGGAAATCCGAGGAGACGACACTGGGAAACAAATCCAGAGTCTCCAGACCATCCCAAATGGTGAAGGGGATGAAGAATCTGAAATTATATTGTAAGTCAATAAAAAGTGCAAAGGTGTAGTACCCAAAGTACTGCACCAAAAGTACAGTACAACTGTACTTTTACAGACTAAACTATAGTTTTAAGAGAACTATACTTTTACAGACTAAACTATAGTTTTAAAAGAACTATAGTTTTAAGACACCTTGTATATAGCGCATTACTAGATTTTAAGGAAAATACGATCCGAGCGATATTTGTACATCGACACCCGTAGTGCAGCACTTCGTATAGCTGCACAGATATTATAGCTGTACACAGAGTATAGCGTAAGACACGCGCACGCACAGGGGGCGTGTTCTCAGAAGAGAGGGGACCCCGAAAGCGGGAGAACCTGAAGAGAGGGAACGGTATAAAAGGCTGTGCGGAGCGAGACTCGAGGCCTTTTTTCCCGAGTACAAAAGATCTTAGAAAGAGTCTAATATTACGGAACATTGTATAACGCGTTGATAAAACTTTCTTAGGAAAGATACGCGAGCGTGCAAGGAAAAGGACGAGCCTTTTTCCCGAGTTCGAAGCGTCTGTGATAACACGGCTTTATGGGTTTTTTATGTGATAGCTGCGAATAAAAAAAACTCTTGTGCGTCTAAGAGATTCGCGACAGTAAATATAATAAAGGCAGTTTTATTTTAAACGCGATATATCTCCGAAGTGTGGAGATTCGCGAAACGGCGGACAGTTTATACGCGCTGATTTTAAATATATTTTATACTTTTTATATATAAATCAAAAAGTAGTGTAAAAGTAATTAAATTACCTTGCACCTGAAAACCCTTACCTGTGAACGAGAGTCGATCCAGCGGCGTGCAGCGGGTAGTCCACACATCGAAGCGTTGATCCGACGAATCCAGCGGCGACCTGAAACAGAAAACAGAAGGGATTAATTAAGAAACAAATAATTTGTCCAACAACGTATCGTTGCACAAATAACGTCGTTCCGACGTATTCTTGAGGCGTCGAGGCAATTCCAGGGGAAACCTGCATTTGTTGTAATTTTCTCCATCTCGTGTGTTTAGTCCGGTCACAACCTAACCTAAAGAAATGCTTATTGTTCCTTGTTACATTTTCGTTTTTAATTTTTTGTAGCTTGTTGACAAACGTGAACGTCTCCTCATTGTGAATTTGTACAAGGATTTGAAGGAAGAAGTCCCAAAATTTGTAAAAAAAAAGCGTACGCAATATTATCCAAAAGGACGGGATTTGGAATATTTTCTGTAAAAAAAACCTTGCTGGAGTACGAGAGGACTGGCAATGTTACATTTCCGAATAAAAAAAAACCTCGTATTACCTGCAACCAAAAAGAAGACGAATGTGACAGAAATGCAATCAAAAGAAAAGTTCATGAATTCTACATGAACAAAGAATTGCCCACATTAGCGAAGGTTCTCCGAGCCGTGAATAACGACGAAAACCTACCAAATTTTAAGCGGACGAACTTTTGGAAATTGTTGACGGAGCTAAATTTTGTTTTTATTAATTGACGTCGTAATAGCGTCCTTACAGAAAGGGATGATCTAATTTTGTGGCGGCGAAACTATCTGAGAGCCGTGAAAAAATTCCGAGAAGAGGGTCGGCCGATATATTATCTGGATGAAACTTGGGTAAATGCAGGTGACGTTTCTGCCAAGGTTTGGATTGATTCTACAATCAAATCCAAGAAGGATGCGTTTCTTCGAGGAATGTCCACAGGCCCGTCTAATCCTACGGGGAAGGGCAAACGATTGATTGTCCTGCATATTGGCAGTACAGCCGGCTTCGTACCTGACGGACTTTTATGTTTTGAATCTAAGAAGAACACTGCGGATTACCACGATGCAATGAATGGCGACACATTTCTTGAGTGGTTTGAGAAAATTTTACCGTCGCTTGAAGATAACGCCGTTATCGTTATGGACAAGGCTCCATATTATTCTATGAAGTTGGAAAAAATACCGAACACTTCATGGAAAAAAGCGGCAATAACAGAATGGTTAGAGAGCAAAGGCAAGACCGCTGATACAACAATGTTAAAGGTTGAGCTCCTGCAAATTGTTGATCTTATAAAGGACAATTATAATAAATATGTGATCGATGAGACGGCGAAAACACATAACAAAACTGTGCTCAGACTGCCTCCTTATTATTGTGAGCTTAACCCTATCGAAATGGTATGGTCAATGGTGAAAGGGTATGTAAAGAGCTACAACAATACATTCAAGATCAACAACGTGAAAACACTACTCGAACAAGGAGTTGAGCGCGTGACAGCCGAACATTGGAATAATTTTGTTAGGCACATTATAGAAGAAGAGAAAAAATTCTGGGAAATCGATGAAATAGCGGATAGAATGATAGACAATATTCCACCATTAATAATTAATGTTGGCGGTGAAAGTGATTTCGACACTGATGACAGTGATTGATGGTCGATCACAGAGAAAAAAAAATTGTATTGTTTTTATGTTAAAAGCTTTATATTAAATAAAATTTATTTTATAAAAATAAAATTAATAAGTACATCTATTTATTTACAATAGTAATTTTAAATTTAATTATATAATTAAATTTTATTAATAATTTTTAGATTGCAAAAAAAAAATAAATATAATAGATATATCGCGATTTAATTAAAAAGAGTAATAAATTTCGATTAATAGAGAATAACTCAAGCTTTCTATATTATTACATTTCTTTCGAGCTTTATGGGCGGATCACAGACGTGATACAATCGATACGCATACGGCATTGAAGTAACGCGCTGAAGTCTCTCACCTAATCCCCACTCCGCCCAAAGCTGCGCGAAGCGAGGTCGTTCTCTCTGTGAACGCAGTATAGCATCGCTCGAAGAATTTCAAGAACGCGATAGCGGGTGGGCATTGTCGCGAATACTCGATTTAATTGTGAATATAAATAAATATAATAAATATAATCCTATGCGCGCGAGATGTCACATAAAATTACCGCGCGCGATAATGATGAAGAAAGCGGTGATTAATGTACAATCTAAAGACAATGCGTGTTTTGATGGTCTGTGGTCGCTCTATGTCCAGCTGAAAGGGACGTAGGTCGGGAATCTGCATATCCTCATTATACAACAGTACTGAATCTCCGAGACATTGAGTTTCCAGTGACTGTGAATCAAATCAAAAAATTCGAACTTGCCAACGATATCTCTATAAATGTATATAGTATCGAGAAAGAGAACATTGTTCCAATACGTCTGAGCGAGCTAAAGAGAGATAAACACGTCAACCTGCTGTACGTGAAAGACAACAACGTTGGACATTTCGCGTGGATTAAGAATCTATCCCGTCCCTCGTGAGCTCGCAATTGAGCAAATATAATGGCCAAAAAGATGTCTGCGATCGGTACGTATATATTTCATAAAATATATTGCAGAAATAACTGAACAAAAAATTATTTCTTTTACAGATGTTTACACTACTTTGACTCGAATGACAAGTTACAATCACATACGGTGGACTGTCGAGAGATGAACGAGTGCGCTATCCGATTACCGACCAATAAGGACAAGTGGCTCAAGTTCAACAACTATAATCGGAAAGAGCGGCTTCCTTTCGTCGTATACGCCGACTTGGAGTGCGTTTTGGAGAAGACGGAGGAAGAAAAAAATTACCAACATCATAAAATATCTAGTATTGCATATTATGTATATTGCTCGTACGACAATTCGTTATCCGCGTATCATTCTCGTCGCAGTACCGATTGCATGTCATGGTTCTACGAAGAACTTAAAAATTTAGCACTACATGTAAAGACTATTTTATCAGCTAATGTCCTTATGGTAAATTTAACATCTGATGAATGGGAAAAATTTGGGAGCGTCCCGTTTGACTACGTTGAGATTGACCACGTTGCGATTGACCACGTTGATATTTACCACGGTTCCGATTGACCACGGTTCAAATTGACCAAGGACCCGATTGACCACGTTGATATTGACCACGGTCCCGATTGACCACGGTCCCGACTGACCACGGTAATATTGACCACTGTCCCGATTGACCACGGTCCCGATTGACCACGGTCACAGAGCTTCTCATATATCACATCGAGTGTGAAGATGTATATGAGAATATAAAGCGCAACGTCGACAGATTCAATATCAGTGATTATGCAGTGGACAATGTGTACGGTATACCGCTCGCGAATAAAAAAATACCGGGTTTAATGAAGGATGAAAATAATGGCGCGATCATGACCGAATTCGTCGACTTTAGGGCAAAAATGTACGCGTTGCGAGTAAATGGTAAGAAGGATACGAAAAAGGTAAAAGGCGTCAAGAGTCGTCGCGAGAACGATAACGTTCGACGATTATACGCGGTATTTGAACGAAGAGATTGAAATGACGCGTCAACAGTCTTGTATAAGATGTAAATTACACGAAGTATACACTATTCGCGAGACAAAAATTACTGTAAGTCTGTACAATGATAAGCGGTATATCATACCCGAAACCACCAACACGCTACCGTGAGGACAATACAAAATACCGTTGTAAATAAAAATCATGTATATTTATTGTAAATAAAAATTACGTATATTTATTGTAAATTTTCTCACCTATACCTTATCACCTTATCACCTTTTCCACAAGATGTACGTCGGGATTAGCAACGTGATGTAACTCGTATTCGTAAAATCCACCGGCGACGGGATTTCTGCGCGAATCTTCGAGTACATAGGTCGTGGGATTAGTTTTCTGTACTTTAACGATCTTAAACATTTCAGTCGTCCAATTTGGCGTGTAACCATTGTTAAAGATGGTCTTGCATTTACTCACGCGTACCGGATCGCCTACTTTGAATTTTGCGAATGCCGCAATTTTTACGTTGTTATATACCGTATTTAAAAGTTTATCGGCGATCGCGGGGTTAATATCGATAGGTCTCATACCGATAGTGCGATGTTTTCACGCATTATACTCTCCAACGAGCCGACATTTTCCACATATTGTTCTTTAACGTTCGGTTGAATCGTTCCACGACTAAGGCTTTCATGACAGAGTACGTCGAATAATGATTAATGCTGTGTTTCTTCACGAGTTTCTGTATATTTGCGTTGTAAAATTCTTTTCCTCTGTCGGTTTGAAAATTTTTCGGGCATCTTCCATCGTCTCGAATTATCTTTGCGATCGTTTCCGACATCTCGTTTCCACTCTTACCCTTGAGCGGTATAGCCCAAGCATACTTGCTCAACACATCGATAACTGTGAGTATGTAGTTGTAGCCTTTGTTGAATCATGCATATGGACGCATCTTGACCACGTCCGCCTGCCACAGATCGTCGTATACGCGTACTATGGCACGTTTACGTGGGAAATTTTTTCTCGCTGGAGCATGCAATTCTTCCACGAGCAGCTGTTTTTCAGAGGTTTTTCGTAGCATATTTGATCGAAGCATAATTCGTAATAATGAGATAATTCCTCCACATATATTTTTTATATATCTTTCTTCTGCGCTGAATCAGATGTAGTCTGGGTGTGAGTTGCATACCGAAACATTTTCTGCATCTCATCCATCATTATTTGTAGCGTCTGCATATTCGTCTCGAGCGTGTTTATTTTTTTCTCAAATTCTTACTGTCGATCTTCTTAAAGCTTGACACTTATTTCCACGTACTGTTTGTTTGCGGCATCAGTATCATCTTCCGGTTGCGCTACGCGTTGTATCTTGCGCGACCTTGCGTCAAAGCCGGAGGCTGTCTGACACAGAGCGTTATCGCGCACGTAATTTCTTAGTAATCCATTCCATTGAAAGTATGAGTTGTTCGGTGTGCCCAACGATAATCCAAATTTATTAATCGACATTTCGATACAAACAATAGTGACAGACTGACTCATTTCGTCGACGCATAGATTAATTTATAATAAGGCCAGCTTCGCAAAGTTCCTCAATAATTGATAATATTTCATTGTCGTGGGCATTGTTGCCGGCTTGAAGCTAAGCTTCCAGCAATCGCAAGCGATCTACCAACTTGTTGGGATCATTCCAATGCACGTAATCGATCTTATTATCATTTAACATCATAGCGCACGGTATGTTTATACCTCTTCCAGTTTTTTTACCATAGATTAATGACGCTATTATATTTTTATACTTGTATCCCTTGTTACTTAATACTCAATTACACATATTGTTGCCACGTCTATGCGCATTTGTCGCCTGTAATATATTTTTGTATTTAATTTTATCATTGCCAGTATAATACGTCACCGTCGGGCGATCTGTTGAAAATCAACTTGTAGTGACCTGGTATTCTCACGTATCTTATTCCATCGATAATTATATTGTCATCTTTATCCACATCAAAAATTTTATCACCAATCATCATTCCTTCGTTGCAAAATTTATATAACACCGTAGAAATAATCCATATTGTTATCTTTATCTTGACTTAAAATAGCTCCCACATATTTTTGCCTTAGTGGGCCCAAGTGTGCGCGCAATGTACTTTGATCCTCGGACGTTTGTAATAGACGTTGAACCGACGTCACAAGCGTTTCAGGCGTGGTTTCGAAAATTTCATCCACGGATGGAGACGGTCATTAGTGCAATATTTGACTTAGTTGTACGGTATTTATCGGAGTAATAGCATTTGATAATTGTTCCATTCGCTTACGTTTTGATTGAATTGGACTAGAAGTTATTAACGAATCGTTTAATGATATATTTGACCGTGTTCGCTTTGTTCCATATTTTGACTCTTTTTTCAGATGCTTGTCTTCGAGCATACTCGATGGTTCGATTTGTTTCATTCGCTTACGTTTTAATTGATTTGGAGTAGAAGTTGTTAGCGAATCGTTTAATGATATATTTGACCGTGTTCGCTTTGTTCCATACCTTGACTCTCTTTTTAGATGCTTGTCTTCGAGCATACTCGATGGTTCGATTTTCGCTTCATTAGATTCCACATTGATTGTATTTTCGACAAGTTGTTTTAGATGTTCGATAATTGGTTTAAAGTGCCTCTCCAATGCGACGTCTTCCTCCATTTGACCAGTTTTTAAAGAATGATATTTTTTGCGGATTGATTCGCTCGTTTTTACAATCTCTCTCGCGATTTTCTCACGATCGTCAATGTCAATCATCGTCGTCATGTTGTGCTCGGACGAAAATTTTTAGACGTTGCTCGATCGATGTATCAATAGCGACTAACCACTTTACGGTATTGCAAAATCGTTAAATCCTTTTCGATATCGTCCATTAGTCTGCAAACTGTTTTTATCAATCACTACAAATCCATACATGTGTTGCCAACATTTCTGACAGAATGCGCGAAAATCGTCGTAAGACATGTCAGTATTTACATGATCGTTGTATACATGTTTTAAGCTTGTACCATCTTGTTAAAGTAAAATCAGTAAATTTGCATTGTCCTGTATAAGATGCTTGGGTATCTTGGCATACGTTTGACAGAGATAGAAACAGTCGACGCTCGAGTTCGAGTGTCGACCCATTGCAAAGTACTTTCTTATCGTATCTTGCTTATCGCACGTCACGTCGTCGAAGATAAAAATGGAATTCGGAAGCGCCTCGCTCGGTGGAATAATGTCACTATTATTAGAGAATGTAAAATAACCAATTTCATCAATCGGTAATAGCAAATTTTCCAAGTATCGATATTTCGGTTGTTAAAGCGATTTCGAGTATACATACACATTCTCGAAACATACACCGTGTGGACTTTCTATCAAATTTATCAGCATGTTACTCTTACCGAAATTCGAAGGACCGCAAATAATACCGCGTATAGTAGTCGGCAACATGTTTTCATGCTTGCGCATTTCTTTCCCGGACATTACTTGTGTTTTATCGTTAGAATTTGTCACTTTTGTGAGGGTGACCGAGGGGTTACGAGGGTTTTAGAGTCAGGGGAAAGGGCGCAAAGGAATTTGCTAGAACTGGTTATTTTATTAAACAAACAATGTTTGTATCACAACTGTATTACTGTATCGATTGGATCTCGCGTATTAAATACTTAACGGACGCTCACGCGGATAGCGAGGAAGAACGCACGGAAAAATAAGTAAACGGTCTTATCTGTATGAAAGCCGGAACACGAGTCGCGTCTCAACTCGTTCTTCCGTATCTCGAACCCTTAACAACCCATGGTTGCATCACAACACAAACAAACATAGGTTGCCAAGTGATTAGCAAATGAAGGCGCTGTTGTCGAGTTGGCAGACAACGAGACAACCGCTGCGCGCGCAATATAGATGGCAGCAGAAAGTTATGCCGAACGGGCTATAAACCCGATAGCGTCTTACTTTGATTATTGTCGCTTGTCGCGCGAACCGCATGTTTGCTCTCGCGAATAATCAGATTTTTGGAGAACGAGTCATCGGGGCTCTATTTATAGAGATGCACCGAATCGAAACCGCTCAGTCTCAAAAATGTTTTTACTTCTATCGGTTAACAGCAATATTCTCGAACTTACCACCGAGCAGTTACAGATTATCCCCAAGATTGTTTTACTGCGAGACTTTGATAGTTACGTGGAACAATTGTGGGACAAGCTTCCCGAACATATAAAAGCTGACTCAGAGGTTCAACAGTATCGTCGATGCACGCGACATTATAATTTGTCGTGGCAGCAAACACATTTCGACGGTCCAACACCGTTAATAGAAAATTGTGGCAAATGCCAGCAAAAATTATAAGAGGTAGCGGTTTGTTAAATCGTGCGATAAACGCACTTCCTATCGAATTACATATTCCAGGTTATCAGTTTTGCAGACCAGGAACTCATTTAGAAACGCGATTGGCTAAAGGCGATCGAGGTATCAATCGATTGGATGCCGCGTGTCGCAAGCACCACATAACTTATTCCCGAAGCAACGATCTCGGTCAACGGCACGTTGCAGATAATATACTCGCCACGAAAGCGCGAACACGTATTACCGCGAGAGATTCGACTCTTGGCGAAAAAGCAGCCGCTACAGCTATTTGGACAGCTATGAAAACAGAGACAAAATTCGGTATGGGGATGAAAACAAAAAAATCATCGATGAAAAAAAGACTGTGGAAAAACGAATACTTACTTTAGCGAAGCGCGGTGGTATCTTACCAATTTTACCATTATTGGGAGTTTTTAGTTCGTTGGCTGGCGCAGCAGCGGGAATCACGAAGGCGGTGAACGATAGCAAGGCGGCGCAACGTCAGCACGAAGAAATGCAACGTCATAATCGCGCTATGGAAGGTCACGGACTTTATCTCGCTCCATACAAGCGTGGACGAAAGTTTTCAACAGCGGCTAAGAAAAAAAAACGTCAAAATAACGATTAAAATACCTGCCGGTGTAACAACCAATGTACAATTGGAACAACTTGCAAGATGTATGCGTAAACCATTTTTTAGAGGCGTTTTCATGCGCAATAATTTACCGATAAACGGTGTACGACGAAATGAGAGCGGTATCGTCAATTTGGATGACGTCGATGGTTCCGGTACTTATTGGGTTGCGTATGCAAAGAGGGGAGATCGTGTAGCATATTTCGATAGTCAAGGAATTAGTGCGATATTTTGGACAGAATGTTGCAAATATAGAATACAATCACACGGCCTGTCAAAATTATAATCAAAGTATTTGTGGACAATTGTGTCTTCGATTTCTTCAAACGGTCGATGATCGATATGAATTTAAAGCCTGACAATTCACCGTCGCGATTCAGTATTCGTTCGACAGTTTTCCAGCATGTCACTCACACTTACGTTGATTGGCAAGAGTAGTGTTCTTGCGGTAAGCTACTTTCTGGCTATAGATTTAAACGATGACGATTACGAGCTTGGTTTAACGGACTTTAAAACTTATCATACGATATCGAACGTGAATTCTTGGAATAAGAAATTTTACTTTGGTAATGACGACAAGGAAATTACTATTCCCGAGGGATCCCGAGGAATTACACGCTATAAACGAATATCTCCGACGTGCAATTTTACGACATCGACGCGTAGTTTATTCCAATGATATTGTTGATGACGAAGATAATATCGAAGAATACGATGAATATCCAATAATGCTTTGCGCTAATCATAATACGCTAAAGAGTGAAATCAAGTATGTCTATAGAATAAATTTTAGTAAATCAGACAACGTTGGATCGTTGTTGGGATTCTCATCGAATCGTATATTGCAGCCTCGGAAATACAATTTGATTGACATCTTGAATATCGGACGCGAGCCGATCTTTGACGATCGTATCGTCAAGATTGAGACTCATACGTACAATCAATTCTCATCGAATCGTATATTACAACCTCGGAAATGGTACGAATCGGATGTACCGATAAATATTATTAACATAAATATTATTCGTATAGAATGCAGCATAACTACTGGCGCGTTCAACAGTACCAAGCGCGTACACACGATACATGAATTTTCACCGAGCGTGCCGCCAGGATATAAGATATCGGAAACGCCAGCACAGATTATTTATATACCGATCGTCGCACGGAGCATTACTGATTTAACGATACGCATTTTTGATCAAGAAGAACATTTGCTCCATTTTCGAGGAGAAGAAATTACTGTAAGATTACATGTACGGCGGCGGCAAAAATAAAGCATCTGACAAATGAAATGCTTGTGTTGAACGAAAGCACGGAGCACGCGAGAGACAATATCTTTACGAGGGACAATATTTTTGCGAGAAGGCGAGTGACTGCGGTGACAATAATCAGATATCTGGTTACGCTAAAAAGAAGCTCAGCGCGTTGAAACGCGAATTTTTAAAATCATTGGAATTCGTCGTACGAAATACTTTAAAAAGCTGATATTGAATTATTCAAGATACAATGGCGCATGCCACATGTAATATTGAGCTAAATCAATAAACTATCCTCGCTGCGCGCGTTGGAAAGTGGGCGATACTTGAATATGAGTTTTCGCTCTTGGGATTTATACGAATTTCCTTTATTGCATAATACGACCAAACATTCGTGGACCGTGAAAGCCGCCTCTCAGCTGGAGAAGCCACGATACGTGATCTTTGCGCTGCAGACTGGCAGAAAAAATGCTGTGTCAAAAGATATTACTACATTCGACGACTGCAAATTGACCAACGTTACCCTCTATCTAAACTCGGAATTTTATCCCTATGATTTGAATTTAGATTTAGATAAAAATAGATTCGCCCTCTTGTTCGATATGTACTCTCGTTTTCGCAAATCTTATTACGGATGTGATAATGATGATGTGCTATTAAACATTTCAAAATTTTTACATTGCGGTCCTCTCGCGGTTATGGATTGCTCGCGACATAACGAGTCTCAAAAATTCCACCGTGGACGTGAAATTAGAGTTTGAGTGCAAGGAGGATATACCAGCAAATACTACCGCCTATTGTCTCATCTTGCACGATCGCGTTGTCAAATATTGCTCATTGACCACGTAGTCCGTAAAATTACCTAAATCAGCAAATATCCCCTCCAATGTCAAAATATATAAAAATTGAGATTTTGACGATCGACAACAGTCGTATATCATTCTTACAATCGTACTGTAATATCATCAGCATAATCGCGCCAACGTTTGTGGATCTGCAAGGATTCATTATTGGGCAAAACTTTATCGTGAAGGAAGTAGCGATACTGAGAAATGGATTTGTTCTCTCTTATTACTTTTTTGCAAGTCCCGTACCATGGCGTGCGCTTACAAAATCTGAGAGATGCCAAGCTTCATGGCTAATCGGACATCAATGGGAGGATGGAAACGTTCGATACAGCTTCGCTATGCGTTTGATTACGAGAGCTGTGAAGGGCGCGACGGAAGAGGAAGATGGAGCATCTCCTATCGTGTACGTTAAAGGACACGAAAAACGAGAATGGCTGGCCGATATACTTGACGATGATGCAAGAAACGATGTTATTATTGAGACTTTGGATGCAGATTATGAAGATATCACTTCGTTAAATATGCTAGATGTTACTAATACTATGCGCTGTGAAAAACATTTAAAAAATTGCGCTTTACAAAATGTATTTAAAATATTCAATTGGTGGATGAATCATCATAAAGATCCACGCAATCATTATTTAGAATAAACTATTGTTAAAATATATTTTTATTCTCTTTTATTCTTCCCTTTTCCTCTTTCTTATCGCAATATGCGAGTATTAAATTTCAGTACGTGACGTTAGATAGCGGCGACAGCCATTTAATTAAAATATAGACGTTACATGTCTAGACATAAAATTATTAAAGTAATAATTAATTTGTCGTTTGGTAATGGTTCAAAGCTGTTCGATAGCCGTTCGATTGCTGTTCAAAGCTGTTCAATTGCCGTTCGATAGCTGTTCAAAGCTGTTCAATAGCTGTTCGAAGCTGTTCGATAGCCGTTCAAAGCTGTTCGATAGCCGTTCGATAGTAGCTTAATAGCGGTTTACATATTATAATAATACATTCATATTAAAAAGACTTGTAGATAGTTGTCCGCGGAAACATGCTAACTTTCGTCTTTTTATCAAATGTAGAAGGTAAGCGTTCCTTGTAAGTAATACATCTCCTACTCTAAAATGTTTAATCGAGACAATGTCTACCCTGTCGTGGCTGTCATAACGTTTCGAGCAGTGAGTGACGAAAAGCGTGTTTAAAGTGTTCGAAAATGCCGTCATTAATCGAAACGGTGTTGTGTCGGTATCGATGGATTGCGTCATGATGGACACAGGATTTGGCGATGGGGCTGTTGAGAGCCCTATTGAATCTAGTAGTATACCACAGAGTAAGTAGCATTTTTTATTTTATGTTACATTAACTATGTATAGTATATTATAATATATTATAATTTTGATTTATAGTACGATGTCACGAGCGACATAGAAATTCCCGGCTTCATGAATTATGAACACCGGCGACTAGTTCGAGCGCTGCGACGACGCGAGCGCGAGTTCCGCGAGGACGTATGGGAGGACAACCCCGACGGTCTCTATTTAGACCTGAGAGGTCTCTTCGGGCTTGAACTCTACGAGAAGGACGTACAGGAATTTTGGGACGAGCCTCCGTGCAAGAGGTCGAAGGCTTGATTGTGAGTATCTTTTTTTTATGATTCGTAATATGTTAAATATTAAAAATTAAGTTTATATTAATAATATTTCTTTTTCTTTTCTTACTCGTGCGCTATCCTTCTCTCAAGTGCATGCGAACGCTATCTCTCTCTCTCTCTCTCTCATACCTGTGCGCTATCTCTCTCCAACGTGTATGTGAACGTCATCCTTTAGTTTCACCATTCCTAGTCGCATGACTGTTACTCAAATGATTGATGTAAAATATGATTTATTATCCCTAAAAGTTAAAGAAAAAATTAAGGAAATTAATGCTGTCTTTGACTATCGATATTTGGACAGACACTTTGAATACGAAGAGCTATCTTGGTTTGACTGGTCATTTTATTGATGAAGAAAAATTGCAATCCATTACGTTTGGTATTACGGAACTTGAAGAACAGCATAATGCTGACAATGAGTATTTAAATACAGTTTTTCAAAATATCTGCTGTAACTGAAACATAACACCAGAGAAGATTAGTGCTGTAGTGACGGGCAATGGATCTAACATTGTTAAAACAGTGATAGATTTATATGGCAAAAATAAACACTAGCCATGTTTTGCCCATACATTAAATTTAGTGGCCAATAAGCCTTTTGATGAAAAAGATGGTTTAAATGATGTCAAAGTACTGCTGGGATTTGTAAAAAAATTGTAAAATATTGCAAACATAGTATGCAGGCTTCTGATCAATTGTGTAAGATACAAAACGTACAAACCCCATTGAAATTGATACAACCTGTTTGTACTAGCTGGAATTCTACCTATTACCAACTAGAGAGATTTGTTAAATTAGCAGATGAAATTGCTCCAATACTTTCGAGTAGTTCCAAAGCTCTTCTTATGTTAACTGCTGCATAATTAGATGCTCTCAAAGACCTCATACAAATTTATGGAGGTACCTTTGGAGGTACTCACAAAAGAAGTTTCGGGAGAAAATTATGTGATCAGCAACAAAATTATACTGCTTAAACAAATCTATAGAAGCTATTCAACCCAATACAACATTTGGTTATAAGACAAAAACCATTATAATAAATGAAATTCACAAAAGAAACAATCTAAATTAATATTAATGCTGTCTGCTGTTGAAACTGAAATTGAAACTGAGCAGTTATTACCACTAGATGAATCAGCAAGATCTCTTGATGTAGAAGATGCAAAATTAGCTGGTAATATTTGGAGATTCCATACAACATTAGTGAAAGAAAAGTATCCAAAACAAGAAACAAATCGAAATATAATTGGTGTCGATTTAAAAAATTATTTAAGCCAGCCTGTGGAAGATCTGAAAAAATGTGATCCAATAAAATATTGGTGCAATCACAAGGACACAATGTATAAAAAAATATCTAAGATAGCATATAAATATATGTGTATTGTAGGTACCTCAGTGTCATCCGAGCGGCTGTTTTCCGTAGCTGGTAATATTGTTACGCCAAGCAGAAAAAGATTATCGGGAGAAAGACTACGGAATATAATTTTTCTAAAATCATTAGAAGAATAATACTGGGATATTAATTAAACTGTATTATTTGTAACTACACTATATTATTTATAATCTTTTCATTTTGTTTTTAATAATTAAGCTAATTTTTCAAAGCGTATAGATGTCAGTTTGAATTATCTCCGGTTTCTCCTACTTTCTATATCTGTTTTATCACTCATTCGTATAAATATGCAGATTAAAAAATTTTTTTTTCTATGTACGATTTTGAATCGATCTTATCCGAATCGAGTTTTTTAGGTCCGATCTGTTCGTGAATCGATTCTTGACCTGGCAATCTGAATCGATCCGAAAAATCGATTCTTTAGAAAAAAAATCGGCAACTAGGACATCCCTACTTTTAAGGAATATCGAAAGTTTAAAGCATAATTTGAAGATAAGCTCCACGGCTTTTTAGCGGTGTTTCCACTTCATATCTGAATGTATTAATGACAACAAAACACTTCTTGATTTCGTCAAAAGAAGGGCCTATTATCACTGCAACAGGTTGTAATCCATTACGTTTGGTATTACGGAACTTGAAGAACAGCATAATGCTGACAATGAGTATTTAAATACAGTTTTTCAAAATATCTGCTGTAACTGAAACATAACACCAGAGAAGATTAGTGCTGTAGTGACGGGCAATGGATCTAACATTGTTAAAACAGTGATAGATTTATATGGCAAAAATAAACACTAGCCATGTTTTGCCCATACATTAAATTTAGTGGCCAATAAGCCTTTTGATGAAAAAGATGGTTTAAATGATGTCAAAGTACTGCTGGGATTTGTAAAAAAATTGTAAAATATTGCAAACATAGTATGCAGGCTTCTGATCAATTGTGTAAGATACAAAACGTACAAACCCCATTGAAATTGATACAACCTGTTTGTACTAGCTGGAATTCTACCTATTACCAACTAGAGAGATTTGTTAAATTAGCAGATGAAATTGCTCCAATACTTTCGAGTAGTTCCAAAGCTCTTCTTATGTTAACTGCTGCATAATTAGATGCTCTCAAAGACCTCATACAAATTTATGGAGGTACCTTTGGAGGTACTCACAAAAGAAGTTTCGGGAGAAAATTATGTGATCAGCAACAAAATTATACTGCTTAAACAAATCTATAGAAGCTATTCAACCCAATACAACATTTGGTTATAAGACAAAAACCATTATAATAAATGAAATTCACAAAAGATTGGGAGCCATTGAACAAGTGCATTTTTTAGCCATTTCAACTTTACTAAATCCACGTTTCAAAAAAATTTATTTTATTGATAGAATAGCTTGTTCTCAAACAATCTAAATTAATATTATTGCTGTCTGCTGTTGAAACTGAAATTGAAACTGAGCAGTTATTACCACTAGATGAATCAGCAAGATCTCTTGATGTAGAAGATGCAAAATTAGCTGGTAATATTTGGAGATTCCATACAACATTAGTGAAAGAAAAGTATCCAAAACAAGAAACAAATCGAAATATAATTGGTGTCGATTTAAAAAATTATTTAAGCCAGCCTGTGGAAGATCTGAAAAAATGTGATCCAATAAAATATTGGTGCAATCACAAGGACACAATGTATAAAAAAATATCTAAGATAGCATATAAATATATGTGTATTGTAGGTACCTCAGTGTCATCCGAGCGGCTGTTTTCCGTAGCTGGTAATATTGTTACGCCAAGCAGAAAAAGATTATCGGGAGAAAGACTACGGAATATAATTTTTCTAAAATCATTAGAAGAATAATACTGGGATATTAATTAAACTGTATTATTTGTAACTACACTATATTATTTATAATCTTTTCATTTTGTTTTTAATAATTAAGCTAATTTTTCAAAGCGTATAGATGTCAGTTTGAATTATCTCCGGTTTCTCCTACTTTCTATATCTGTTTTATCACTCATTCGTATAAATATGCAGATTAAAAAATTTTTTTTTCTATGTACGATTTTGAATCGATCTTATCCGAATCGAGTTTTTTAGGTCCGATCTGTTCGTGAATCGATTCTTGACCTGGCAATCTGAATCGATCCGAAAAATCGATTCTTTAGAAAAAAAATCGGCAACTAGGACATCCCTACTTTTAAGGAATATCGAAAGTTTAAAGCATAATTTGAAGATAAGCTCCACGGCTTTTTAGCGGTGTTTCCACTTCATATCTGAATGTATTAATGACAACAAAACACTTCTTGATTTCGTCAAAAGAAGGGCCTATTATCACTGCAACAGGTTGTCAGGGCTGACAAAATGATTGTAATTTTGTTGTTCACTCCTGCAATCTTGTTTCAAGATCTGCGATTGTGTTTGGAATATATTATTATATTTTTATTTCAATGTTAAAAATTAATTTTATGATAAAATATGCTTACAATTAGAACAAAGGGCACAGTGATTGGCATGAAATATGGATTGATACATTGATTGATAGTTCAATATGTTTCTGCTGAAAAGAACTGAATTGCGCGATAAATAGTAATTGTTCGATAGAAAAGAGGTGCAGTTATTGATAAATAATCATCGCCTTTTTTCAGCTGTAACATAATGGATTTGTGCTCTCATAAAATTGCTCTTGTCAATCACTATGCTTTGTATTTTTGTAAATTATTATAATTTTCACTTTTATTCTTACGTTTACATGCAAAAGAAATCGTTCTTGAAATTCTTTTCTAGAGGGTCTCCAATTTCGCGCTTTGCCACGTGCTTTGCCATTTCTTATTGTGTTCACAAGGAACAAATGAGGCATCAATAATAAAATTAAAATTTTCACACCAGCTATCGAAATATAAATATTTATATAAAAACTATATAAGAAGTAAAGCCATATCATTGTGAAAGAAGACTATCTGACCAAGTGTAAAGACATTATTGAAATTGTTCTTCAGTTTAGATGTGTTCGGAATAATATGTAATACGGCAATTCCCGTCGCGACATCTATAGAAGAGCTTTCTAATCGCGTTTCAGAGACTATCGCGCTTTCTCGGCTCGATGTGTGTACCCTCCCCTTTTTTTATCTTTTGTTCTTCTTCAGTTAGTACATTACAGTTGCCCCATCGAGACGCACTCACGTTGTGTCGTTCGGTCGTTATAAATTCTTTTATATCACCACATTATTGTTATTTTCTTTTGCCCTCACTACCTTTTTTTTGTTACGGAGGGGAAATGCCTTTACACATACCCCGCCTCGATAGGGTTATGTGGGACTCATCCCGAACCTAATCAAGCGGTCCGGGGACTATCCACTAAAACCCCTTTGGGTGGCCTAGCCCCGGACGAGATATAGGGCCCCCCTGGAATCTGGCGTTTGCACTACTTCAGGGGGGACCCTCGTCCGCGAGCCTATCCCACTGGGGTGGGAATTGGTGTTGCCCACTCGAGTGTCCCGGCTATCGGGACTTCTGCTCCTTTCGGTGAGGGGGGGGGACCACCGCCCTCCTCGGCCGCCACCCATTGGTGTTGACGGGGAGGCGTGGCCGGGCCCGACTCGGCGAGGGGCGCCCCGGACGAATTACGGAGCGTCCCCCCTCCCCCCGAGCGGTCGCAAAGCGGCACAGCGCAATCGCGGGCGGGGTTGATAGGGACCGGGTACAACTAGCCTAGCGTGCGCTTCCACGCTGCTGGAGGGGTCTCTGGGATGTACGTCTCCCGTTGACCCCCCGGGGGCATGTCGGCACGGTTTCTCGCGCCACCACGGCCCCGGGGGGCGACGGATCCGGCCCGAAGGCTCTCTCCGCGCCCTCCCGCTATTCGCCGCACCGTCCTGTCGGAGCGGTCCCCGTCGTCCGCCTGGGGCCCGCTCCCTCTCCTTTTCAGCCTCCTCCTTCCGCAGCATAACCGCTTCGCAGAAGCAGGAGATCTCCAGGACCCCCCGCTCTCGAGCATCGCCGCTATGATGCCCGGGAGCGAGAGGTCATCTCCGCCGATTCTCTGGACAAGGACACCACAGGCCGCTTAGGCCGCTTATCCCCTCAGTTCGCCGGGGGCCTGAGCACATGCGGTACCATCCCCGCTCTGGTACGGAGAGCCCGCCATCCTCGGTCTACCCGGTCTACCTTATAATGGGGTGAGGCAGACCCTCACTAGACGGACGCCTGTGTTGGCAGTCAGGCCGCCACCCGCAACGAGCCCCCCGTAGGATCCTCCTCCCCTGGCGAAACAGGGGAAAGGCGTCGCCCCTCGCCTATTGAAAATTCAAGGGGGTCGACTCGCGCAGGCACGTACCCTCTTACCGGTCAGGCCACGCCATTTCTAAGGATGTTTGCCATGCTGAAACATCCCTGTCCCGGCTGCCTCCGCGTTTTTATACGAGGGGGAAGGCAGACCCCTGTTTGTACGATGTGTGGCATCAGGACCCAAGGCGCAAAGACTCGAGGGTTGATTTCTTCCGCCATCTATCGTTCCTACCCGTGTCTCCGCCTCCGCGTTTTTATACGAGGGGGAAGGCAGACCCCTGTTTGTACGATGTGTGGCATCAGGACCCAAGGCGCAAAGACTCGAGGGTTGATTTCTTCCGCCATCTATCGTTCCTACCCGTGTCTCCGCCTCCGCGTTTTTATACGAGGGGGAAGGCAGACCCCTGTTTGTACGATGTGTGGCATCAGGACCCAAGGCGCGAAGACTCGAGGGTTAATTCCTTCCACCATCCATCGTCCCTACCCGTGTCCCTGCCTCCGCGTTTTTATCCGAGGGGGAAGGCAGACCCCTGGGGGTCGGATGTGTTGCATCGGGACCGCG
>NW_021848604.1:48069-86596 GCF_003651465.1 Formica exsecta
ACGCTCCTCTGTCCACTAGACAAACTTCCAACGTGTGCTGCGCCGTGTCCTCGTCCCCGTCACAATAGTGGCAGCGTGCGCTGTCTTCGCGCCCGATGCGATGCAGACAGGCCCCAAAGCATCCATGGCCTGTGAATATCTGCGTCCCACGGTATGACATCTCGCCACCGGCCCGTTTTACACACTTAACTAAGCTAAACTGTAAAAAGTCCCTTGGCTCAGGCCGCTTATCCCGTGACCCCCCTCAGTTCGCCGGGGGCCTGAGCACATGCGGTACCATCCCCGCTCTGGTACGGAGAGCCCGCCATCCTCGGTCTACCTCCAATTGTTTATAATGGGGTGAGGCAGACCCTCACTAGACGGACGCCTGTGTTGGCAGTCAGGCCGCCACCCGCAACGAGCCCCCCGTAGGATCCTCCTCCCCTGGCGAAACAGGGGAAAGGCGTCGCCCCTCGCCTATTGAAAATTCAAGGGGGTCGACTCGCGCAGGCACGTACCCTCTTACCGGTCAGGCCACGCCATTTCTAAGGATGTTTGCCATGCTGAAACATCCCTGTCCCGGCTGCCTCCGCGTTTTTATACGAGGGGGAAGGCAGACCCCTGTTTGTACGATGTGTGGCATCAGGACCCAAGGCGCAAAGACTCGAGGGTTGATTTCTTCCGCCATCTATCGTTCCTACCCGTGTCTCCGCCTCCGCGTTTTTATACGAGGGGGAAAGCGGACCCCTGTTCGTACGATGTGTGGCATCGGGATCAGCGATCCATCAGCCATCCATCGTTTCCACCGTGTGCCACGAATTTGCAGGAAGGCATGAGCCTGAATATTGCCATCTCATGCGTCCCTTCCGAGACACATGCCATGACAGCCACCTACCCGGACTCCCATCGCGGAGTTTTTAGTTAACCTAGCAAGGAGGACTGCTGCTCCCGGAAAGGCTCGTCTGACCCAGGGCCAGACTCCCCCATGACGTCGCTCCCCGTAAACGCTCAAGGGAGAAGCGTTTCGGCTGTTTTTACCTTCAGATTCGGGACTTGAGCCAAGCTATGGGTCCCTCTTCCTCTGGTCAGCCAGCCCAGGAGACCCGCTCCCCTGGGTTTGCGCACTAGCGCACGCGTGATCTCTTTGGGACAAACCCAACCCCCCCGGCCGCGCGACGGCTTAAGGACATCTCTGCCCCGATCTACTAACCAGGCGTTTACCCGGTTTTTGATCGTGACCGCCGCACCCGTAAAAAGAGACCAAGCCGTCCCGCCAAGGTCCAGACATACACGCATCGGTACGTGCATTCTGCCCGAAGCCTGAGCCCCGTCAGCCGTCGCTCAGTGGGAGAAATCCGGAAATTGCGGCCAAAAATAGGTTTTTAACAATATTTTTATTTTACATAATAATGAACGAAATCTGTTGTATAACATCCTAAAATATTTGATGACCATTAAACATATTAAGTATTTGTAAATTTCAATAAAATTCTGTATATAAAAAATCGTATATTTTTATTATTTTTTGTGTGTGTACATTATGATAAAGTTCTAATTATTTTAAAAAATTAGTTAATTGGAAATTATTTTATAAATAAATTGATTTTATTGCATATTTATGTGTAAAATCCACAAGAAAAGAAGCAAATCAACAACTTAAATGTCTGCTTTTTAAACAGTTCGTGAATGCGTAGCTGATTTGAAGATCCATATATGAAAAATGGTCATATTTACAGTCGTCGGTGGGACTCGAACGTTCGCCGCCGGCATAAAAAGCACGGGGACGGGAGCCACAGTCATCTCATGTCAGCTAAGCCGCCTCACTGAATTGGCGTCATCTCCTTGTTAGTCACTATCTGCCATGGTCTACAATTATTTTTTAGCCATAACATATATTCTTCGTAATTCATGACATTATCATCGTTACTTTCTTGAAGTGACGGGGGGACTTAAGGCGGCAGGAGGCACGAACCGAGTATCCATCTCTTCCGTGGCAGCGGCACTG
The DNA here is from genome assembly GCF_003651465.1 of Formica exsecta. Classification (NCBI taxonomy): domain Eukaryota; kingdom Metazoa; phylum Arthropoda; class Insecta; order Hymenoptera; family Formicidae; genus Formica; species Formica exsecta. Next base: position 50,054 of record NW_021848604.1, read on the forward strand.
TCGTATCTGTGTAGGGCATTTACATACTCTCTCAGCCCGACAAATAATTGTTAGAAAACAACATTTGCGGATCTAAAAAAATATGCGAGGTACAAGTGGCTGAATCGGAAATCGAACCCGAGTCTTTCACTTTCCGGGCAACTGCTCTTACCACTGACAAGGAGAAGGCACGGGTTGGGAAATTCAGTTTGGGATCAGCCTTCCAGTGTGGTGGTAGTGTAGCCTTAGGGTGTAAATATATTACAGTCATAGGGCGCACTATCCAGCCAAATAAAAATATAAAAAAAAATTAAAATAAAAATTAAAATATGTCAGAAAAGTAATGTAAAAATTTGTAAAAAATTTGTGGATGAATAAAAAAAAAGTTAAAAAGAGTGTTTTAAGGCAAATGTTAAAAATTTCTATTTTTTTTTCAATAAAATAACTTGTAAATGAATAAATTTTAAATTAGAAGTAAAAAAATATTTATTGGATGATTATTCGGACGAAAAGCTACTTGGAAAACTTTAAGACGCTTTTTCTCAGAATTGGCTGGATAGTGCGCCCTATGACTGTAATATATTTACACTCTAAGGGTACACTACCACCACACGAAGGCTGATCCCAAACTGAAATTCCCAACCCGTGCCTTCCCCTTGTGAGACTGAGTATCTGCCGCGCACTGATATGATTGCGTGTGTCTGCCTGCATGTGTGTGTGCATGGTATAGTCGACTTATTCCCCGATACATACATATATATTTACATACATGCATGCTACAAATATCGCGTAATAATAAAAACAAATGCGCATCTTTATAAACGAATATTCTCTAACCAAATAAAAAAATTATTTTCATATTGATTAAAATTAATTCGATACATAAAACCATTATTTATAAATATTTTACGACAAAAATTAAATTTCTAAATTTTTGCTTTGGAAAAAGTTTATTTTCTATAAATATAGGCAAGCTTATATAAATATGCAAATGTTTGGTAACATAAGAGGATAAAATATATCAAATTTTCTTTTCTCATTTATAAATTACTAAATATAACTATAAATAATAATAAATTGTCATAAAGATTATATGTATATACAGGATGTGTCGAAAGTCTGGATACACTCAAATATCTCGTAAACATTGCATTTTAGAGAAAAATATTTCAGACAAAAGTTGTAAGGCTTATATATTATTCTCACACTCATGAAAGAGACAAAGATAGTACGATTGTCTGTCCTTGTCATGTAAGATTGCAGCTCCGTCTTTCGCGACATTAGGCAACTAATCTACTGCTCTGTTTTACTCTTGAGCCTCGATCTCGCACACACACATATGCACGAAAGTGTTGCATCATAAAATCTTTTTATAAAGCTTCTAAACTCACTTCTCTAAGTTTACTTATACTCTTTGATGAAATGCCGAGTGCTGGGTTTACTCATTAGGCACGTGCAGATTACTAATTTGTTATATTCAGTAAATGTTGACGGCAGAAACCGATAACAAAACTGTAATTTTCTCATTTTTTTTACGTTTCATATGTTAAACTCCGCACTCCGTTATTATGTATACCTTAATTGTGGAAAAGGATTTGTTCATATCTATAATCAACAAAAAGATTTTGCATTTTAACTAATATTCGCATTCTGTCGGTAATCCGGCATCCTCTTAAGGTATCCCCAGAGGAAAAAATCGCACGGGTTAAAATCAGGTGAATAAGGAGGCCATTCCAGACCTCCGTGAGCAAATTTCGGATATCCTAATCCAATCACTCTGCTGCCATACACTTTATTTATTGATTCGAATACATCGCGAGTACGGTGTGGAGTCGCGCCATCTTGCATAAAATAAAATATCTTTACTAATCCTCGTTTTTTTGCATGAGAAAAGAATTTAGTCTCCAACAATTCTTTGTAACTTTCACCGTTAACGGTCCCTTTAAAAAATTGCAAATAGACTCCTTTTACAGAAATCGCAGCCCACGCGGAGACTTTTTGGGGGTAAAGAGGAACGGCATTCGACACATTCGGATTTTCTTTTCCCCAAAACCAATAATTGAGAAATTGAACGAACTTACCGTGAAGTTCGATTACAATTATGCTGTCTCGTCCGGATGGATATAATCTGTAGTCTCCTCACCAAAGGAAGCGCCGAACAGAAATTCGTCTGGTGAAATATCATCCGCAGTATTCTTGGCCGTCAAATTGAGAGCCGGGATGATCTGGGCCCTTCTAGAAGTAGAAAGGCGATGAAAGAGATCCGCTAAAATTTTAGCGCCATCACTCATCTTGGCAACAGCCGAACGAGCCACTAAGCTCAGCGAGGGTTGCACAAGTTGTTTGTTGACATATCCGTTCAACCAAAAATGAGCTTCATCAGTAAAAATAATCTGTTTTCCATCGAGTTTCTCATTCTCAAACATGTCTGTTATCACCTTGCAAAACTCAACTCGTTTTTCCATCGCATTTTTTGTCAGTAACTGATGTGTAGTGATTTTGTATGGATGCGGTTTGATGATGTCTTTCACAATCTTTCGGAGAGTTTCTCGCTTCAAATTCATGACTTGAGCAGCTTTCCGAATCGAGGAATTTGGATTTACTTCAAAATATTCTCTAACTTCATCAATTTCTTCTTCTGTTGTAACAGTACGAGATAGGCCGAGTAAATCATGTCTACGATCATTCAAAGTGCCATGAATAATAAAATTATCAATAATGCTGCGAAAAAATATCGAAAAATGAATAAAATCTCAGATCACCAACATAATGTGTAGGATAGATTAGGTTATGGCGCGATTTCAGAGAGGAAACACACCTTCTGAGTATAGTTTGGCTCGAAACTTTTTTAGATCCATATTTACTGCGGAATCAACGATATGTTTCAGCATAGTTTTTGCCGCTACTGTAGAAGAACTCTATAAGAAAGATCTTCTCTTCGATGCTTAGCGCGTTCATTCTGATACTCGCATATCAGCTTGAACAGTGGCTCAAATGAAATTGACAGGCCTCTACTACCGGAACCTAGTCAGTTAAATGACCGCCGAAATCGAGGAAAAGAGATATAACCGTTTACTTTTGACACAATCCTATCGGTCACCCTGACATATATCAGGGTTAATAGTTTTATCATTGGCAAAAATATCTTCAAATATATCAAAGTAATCTTAAGACACACGTCCACGTCCGGTACTAGTCTTCTTATTATTCTCTTTAATTGTTTTATAAGATATCTTCATGTTTCTCATTTTACGATCTCGTGTCTCTTCATCTATGTTTGTATAACCATGCATTTTAAATATTTGTGCAATTTCTTGCCACAATCGCTTTTTCTTTACTTTGGGATCTCGAAATTGTAACTTTCTTTCAGAATATGCTTCGAGAAAGAGCTTGGTTGATTTTGTTGACCATATAAAACTACTCTGTTCTATAACAATAAAATAATAAAATATATTATTGCGTATTCCATTGTAACATAATATATGTATATGTGTGTCTGTCAAAAGCATCTATCAGCTATTATGAGTATACATGTACATTTAATAAGTATCATATATAACATATATAATAATCTTTTTTCCTCTTTCTCCACAATATATTTTTTTAATATTATATAAAAATATAAATGATGTACTTGTATTTTCTAATTCATTTAACGATAACAGTACAGGTGCGCTCGTGTTTTTCTTTATGTACCCTTCAAAAAATGCTGAGTCTATAAGATATATTGTATAATATATTAATAAGGTTAGTTGAAACAGTGTACTTATATATATACTATATATAAGTTGTTAAATTAATACTAACCATTTTTTAATAATTCGTGTGTTTCTCCAGTGTCCATTATACTGTAGGAAGCATTATTATAGGTGTATATTACTTCATACATATTATCACTCATCGCTATATAAATGCGTGAATTTGAAATATTAACTGGTTGCAACGTGTTGTGCTCACTGAGCGTACTTAAAAGTCGCTCAGAAAAATGACGTCCGCTCATTAAACATGTTGAATGGCGCTCACTGATCAGAGTGCGTTCAGAGAACGCTCACTCAACGGTTGTGTCTTCTGAACGCACCCTATGTTTTCACGCCTCACCTTGTCACATTCAAAGAGATACGTTAGTGCGTTAAGATCGTTATGATGACATATATGTCAATTCTAATCACGGAGTTCATAATTTCAATGTGATAGGCTGGGGCACTGCATAATATCTACGGTATTAACTCGATTCAATGCAAGTAAGTCACACTGGTTGTATTTTCCGCCGCCGTATTTTTTTCTTCCGTCAATTCGTGACCCTATGTTATTTTTTTTTGCCGTTCAATCTCAGATCATTTTAAGGAGAGGTTTCCAAGGTTTCCAGAGGTTTGCGCTTTTAATCCATCTTTTTTTTATTTCTTGGCTTTTTCCAACTGGGAAATAAACAACTTTAAAATGCACAGTTGCATGAGAAGCCTTCTAATTACTGCATGTCCGAATTGACGTGAGAGATAATTATTTTATTTTTAATTACATTTCTCTTACATCACCTTTGTTTTTTAATTCATTCACTATCTTGCGAACGTTATCATGTACTATTTCGTTTATTTATGACAAGTTAGAGTTTTTTGTATATTTTTGTTTGATGCACTTATCCGCCAACTGCTATTTTGATTTTCTGATTTTTAAGTTACGCTGAAGGTGACCCAAAAAAATAGTCGAAACGTACGCCAATCATAGTTTTTAATATTATTGTTTAATCAATAAATATATTGTTTCTGCGCCCTAAGTACTGCGCGTAGCTTTTTATATCATTCTTTTTCTTATTATTTTTGTTTTATAATTAAGCAGTCTTAATCTCTTTATTTTAAGATTTTTCTGTTTCAGCAGAAGCGGCATTTAAAAATTTTTTATTTTTTGTATTTTATATGTATATATTTTGAGAATCAGTTTAAGATAGGAAAAATGACAATTAGAGTCAAGCGCAGTACGTAGGGCGCATACATGTTTTATTATAAATACGACATTATTGTCGATATAAAAACCAACACGATAAATTGTGAAATCGCGATAGATAGACGTTTCGGCCCTTTCCTTGGACTATTTTTAGTGTAAAAAAAAAAATTGTAATAAAAATTAGTTTAAACATAGGTTAAAAGTCGCAGAGTTCTAGCTATATTATACAAAATAAGAAACGTAGCCGCAGATATAAAAATCAAAACCGAAATCTCTTACATCATCTTAATAAAGAAGAAAGTATACTTTTCGATGTCTCCGTATTGTTAAGAGGATGACTAACTCCTCAAATGGTAGGCCGGAAATTAAAAAATCCAAAATATGTATGGTCATAAGGGTACGTTACAATTTCAAATATACCTGTAAAATAAGCGGAGCTGTTTATGGGGGAGAATGATGTGAGAGAACAATAAAAAAAGAATGAAGATTGTAACGGTTTATCTTTCCCGTACGCCGCGGATCAAGGCTCGCCGGTGCCAGGATTCGGGAGAAGGGGGAAACTCCAACTTACTTTATCTCGGTATAAGCGGTTAAACAATTAGGTTTATTCAAGCGATTATCAAAATCTAACACTGAGCTATATTATATGTACAATGCAACATGCGGGAGCGGTGCGTACAGAGTTTCGCGTAAGTGGTTATTCACAATGCGACATGCAAGAGGGGTGCGTACAGAAATTCGCGTACAGAGTTTCGGGCGTGGCTGGTGCGCGGGGACCTCGGGACGCGAGCGTGGCTCATGCGGACGCGTTCTGCGATCGCGAGGTTCGCATGCAACTAAACTATGGCTATTCTAAGCTGGACAGAATGGATCTTAAATACTACGGGTGTCGCGTGGCCTTCGTTCGTAATTCCAACGGCCTGACTACCTTATCCTTAGAAGGACAGGGCGTCGGCACTTTCTGCGGCCTACCTTTAGAAGGGCTAGCGCGCTTGTGTAGTCTGAAGGCCGTGCGTATAGGTGGACTCGGCGCTAGGATGCGCCGTCCCGGCAACCGGGAAGCCCGAGCAAACTACGGGAAGCCCGTAGCCCGGTGTAACGCGAGGTATCAGGGTGCGCCGTCCCAGCAACCGGGAAGCCCGGCCTAACTACGGGAAGCCCGTAGCCTGGTATAAAGCGAGAGTCGGTTCAGGATCCGGAGAGTTGTACGTGACAGGAATCGGGATCGGGAACTGGTAACGCTACGATCGCCGGAGCGCCTTTTATACCGGTGGCCGGCCTCCCACTCACGCGAGTCGGCGCGTGGTGGGGCGGCCCCACGATGGGGCCGAGACACGGGTGTGGAAGTTTAGGGGCGCCATAGGCGCCGAGCCTCAGAATTGCGGGCGGCTGGTCGGCCCACGAGGCCAGTAACGTATCGTTACAAGATGATGAAAATACAACTTACTAATAAAAGAAGTAACGCTGCATTATTGGTTCAATAGTAGAATGTTCGCCTCACATATCTTATGTTCCTTCAATATCAGGACAATTCAAGAACATTATTAAAGATTTAAATGTGAGACTTTCATATTGTAATAAAATGAACAAATTTATTAAGATGAATAAAGACTCTTGTCCCAAGTCAGCTCGTAATAACGTTGTCTATAAAATTAACTGTAATAAATTCGATGCTTCTTATGTAGAACATACGAAAAGACGGTTACGTACTCGAATTTCCGAGCATCAAAATCATATTCGGAGAAATACGATCAATCATTTTATTGTAACCGATCACAGAATAGGTTTTAACAATGATTTTAATTGGTACAAATCGAAATATTGGATAACGAATCACATTTACATAAGCGATTGATTTCTGAAACTTTACACATTAAAAGACAAAAGAATAGTTTAAATTTGCAGACAGTAATGTCTCCCTAATACGTATATTACCGTATTTGACAAACTTTCTAAAATTTGACTTGTATATTTCATATTTCATATTTTATTTGTTTTTATTTATTTTATATTTTTTTATTTTATATTTTGTATTTTATAATTTATATTATTTTTTGTACATTTATATTATATATTACCGTACTGGACAAACTCTAAAATTTAATTGTTGCGCTGTTTTTAACTGTATATATTTATCTTTATTGATTGTATTTGTTTTCTCACCTCACTTTGCCATTGTGAGGGTGACCAAGGGGTTACGAGGGTTTTGAGTCAGGAGAGAAGGCGCAAAGGAATTTGCTAGAACTGGTTATTTTATCAAGAAACAATATTTGTATCACAACTGTATCACTTTAACGATTGGATCTCGCGTATTAAATACTTAACGGACGCTTACGCTGATAGCGAGGAAGAACGCACGGAGGAATAAATAAACGGTCTTATCTGTATGAAAGCCGGAACACGAGTCGAGTCTCAACTCGTTTTTCCGTATCTCGAACTCTCAACAACCCATGGTTGCATCGCTACACAAACAAACATAGATTGCTAAGTAATTAGCAAATCAAGGCGCTGTTATCGAGTTGGCAAGCAACGAGACAACCGCTGCGCGCGCAATACAGATGGTAGCAGAAAATTATGCCGAACGGGCTATAAGCCCTATAGCGTCTTACACTATGTTCAACGATTTATGTCATTGTCTGTTCGAAAGCCAGTGAGTCAAGTTCTTTCTAATTGAGCATATTTCTGTTCTACATTTGGTGTCATATTTGTATATTGAGCGTTACTTCTTTTATTTGTAACTTGCATTTCCGTCATTTAAAATTTTTTTTTGTTCCCTCACATCATTCTCCTGCATAAACAGCTCCGCTTATTTTACAGGCATATTTGAAATTGTAACATACCCTCATGACTATACATATTTTGGATTTTATAATTTTCAGTCTATCAATCGATATGGAAACAACGAAAACTATACTTACTTCATTACTGCGATGATGTAAGAGATCTCGGTTTTGATTTTTATATCTGCGAGTACGCTTTTTATTTTGTATAACCGGCTAGGACGCTGCGAATTTTAACCTACGTTTGAACTAATTTTTATTACTAATTTTTTCTTGCAGATGGGGCCTAAACATCCGCCTATCGTGATTTCACAATTTATCGTCTTGGTATTTATACTGACAATAATATCATATTCATAATAAAACATGTATGCGTCTTACATACCGCGTTTGGCTCTTATTGCCATTTTTTTCCTACCTTAAACTGATTATCTCTGATAAGATCTTGAAAATCTTTATAATTATATTTGTATTTATATTTTTTTTAAATATATTTTTATATTTTATATTTTATATTTTATATGCTGTATATATCTTACATATATTTTATTTTTTATATTTTACATATTTCAGATACTTTATATGTTTTCGTATTTTTCATATGTTAAAAATAAAATACAATTTATTCTTATTATATATTATCTATATTATTCTTTCTTTTATATCCTTTTATATATATTCTGTTTATACACACAAATATTAAATAAAAGTTTTTGTTGATATTTAATAAAATGTCTTTTCTTTAATTCTTTTCAGCGATTCTTCTACCGCTATTTGGTAGCACCATATCTCGCGCTATCCATCTCGCATGTCCATACGAACTCCTCGAGTTATTCTTTTTCTTTTCGCGGACGCCACGCGCTATCTCTTTCACATAGTTTCGCAAATACCTCGCGCTACCCCTCCAACGTCCATGCAGATGCGTGCGGTTCCGCGCCTAATGGAAACCTGATTTAGAACCGGCCTTATACTTCTACTCATATATATCGGTATTTATCATGTGTACAACTAAGTACACATAAGTTTCTAAGCGCTTACACATTTTTCTTGTGAGTCCCTATCCAATCTTCTCTGTCGAAAGTATCAAAATATCAAGTCTTATAATTTGGAAAATAAAAAAGACTTTATATGTCTTGAAAATGTTTTGATGTCAGTTATAAGAATAAATAGTAAAAATTGAATATTTCTATTTAAAACTCTTGATATTGACACGACCGCAGAAAGATCATGCAAGATCCAATTAAGATCAATACCGTATATTTCTTTTAAAAGTTTGTTAACCTGCGTTTAAAACATTTTTACAAGAAAATTTTCTAAAATATTTAAGAGTTAATAATAATAAGGAACACTGTTCCTTTGTGTATATGTTTGAGCATGAAAGCACATGTGCACGCACAGAGATAAAAGTTTATTTGAATTTAATAAATTATGTTGTAACTAAAGAAATATAATGCTTGGAATAGTCCTATCATATTAATGTTTGAAGTAACAAATACGATTGTTTGATTTACAAATAATATATTTATTTTGGATGTTCTTCCAAATGGAGCACACCTCCGATGGGGCCCAACCTTTTCAGGTAACTTCAAGAGATTATATTAAGGTCAGCTATCAAGGTCGTAACCATGGCTTTTCAATAATCCGAAAGTTATAAACATGCGTGCACACAGTCCACTACCAAGAAACTATACACATAGATTTGGGTTGAACCTCGCTTTGCGTCGAAAGTTGCAAACCCATGTGGAACCTCACTTCGCATTAAAAAGTGTACGCGTGGAGGCAATTTGTTACGCCCCCCTGCGGGGGGCTCCACTACCGGAAAACTAGACATAAGTTTGAGTTGGAGGGGGAGGGTGAGTGAGCGTTCGGGGAGGGATGGCGAGGGGGGAGAGAAAGGAGAAAGCGAATATGTGTATGAATAGACATAGCGCCAAATATGTAAACAAAAACGTTTGTTGGTATGTGGCGTACATAGTGCTATTGTATTGTGTATAGAATGTCTCACCTTGTTGTCATTCATACAGTGAGAGCGAGTACGCAACAGCTCTGTGTGTCGTCATAGTATGTACTTCGTTACACACAATCGCAAAAGTTGTTAAAAGATGTCTGATACTAGATCTCTATTACAATTAATCATTAACGATTCATAAGCGGCTGCTATTTATTGAAGCAGATATTAATTCCCTTAATATACTAATATACTAATATAAATTAAGAATAATTACAAAAACAGTGATATCCCATTAAAAAAACCTTACAAAGATAAAAATACACCAAGTACATATCTAAATGATAATTTATAACAAATTTTTTACAAATTTTTTACAAAAATAAAAAACCGCTAAAAATAAAAAATAAAAATTAAATATGGAATCAATAGTTAACTACTTAGAAAGCCAAATACTTAGAAGCAATTCAGTTTGTGAAGATTTGTAATTTGAAATAGTATTTGTCATAAAATCAAACTTGTATTTATAGAAATGTTATAAACAGATTCTTTCCATAAAATTAAAACGCATTTTATTTTTATTTACAGAAACCTGATTTTCAAAATAAGTTCAATACAAATAAGGAAATATTAAAAAAGATTTCAATTAAAAAAACTTGGCGCTGCTAGCTTTTAAAGTATATATTAAAAGCAACAATAAATTCAATTTAGATCTAAATGTAATCTAAAATTATATTTAATTTAGTTATATAAATAACTGCAATGTGAATGTATTAAAGAATATATTAATTTTAGCATATTGTTTAGTTTAGCTACTATTTCAAATTACAAATCTTCACAAACTGAATTGCTTCTAAGTATGTGGTTAGTTAACTATTGATTTCATATTTAATTTTTATTTTTAATTTTTTATTTTTTAGCAGTTTTTTATTTTTGTAGAGGAAAATTTTTTGTTATTTTTTAGATGTGTACTTGCGTATTTTTTTTACCTTTGTCAGGTTTTTTAATAGGATTGTTTATATCTCAGAAACGATCAAATTTTCGACCTATGTTTATTAAAACTTCTCCATTCAGTATTGTGTGTACTATCTACCACATGAATGCTTTTTTTAACACCCTGTATATAATATTTATATTGTTTGTGATTCATTTAAAAGATTGAATATATTTTTTACCAACTAATTATTAAAATAATTATGAAAATTTTCATAAGAACCTGCAGTATATCTACAAATAATTTTTTTTCGACATTGTCTTCATTTTTAATTATACATCGTTTTTAAATTTTTTTAGTGCGGTTTTCGTTATCAGCAAAATATAATCAAGCAAAAAACAGATGAACTCTACTTACCAATTACGACTGAAATTCCAGAAATAAGAACTTCCTCTAAAAAGAGTAATTTTGTACTACACAAGCCAATCAGAGGTAATACATAATAATAATACAAATAAATAATTTTTTTAGAACTTTGCATCTATTAATTTATAATTTTATACAGAAATTATTTAAAGAGAATTTGTTTATTGGTTTTCGAAATAACAATATTTAAGTTATTGACTAAATGAAGAAAAATAAAAAGTAAGATTAAAGTAAAAAAGAAAGAAAAAATAATGACAGTTTACGTGATATAATTGCATCTCTCTTTTTTTCTCTTCTTCCTTTCCTCTTTTTTTTGTGACCTATCGTTTTGCGTTTAATAACATATAATTCAAACAGTCAAATAATGCACCTTTATCTCATAGATTTATTTATTCGGTAAATAATGACAAAAGGGGACCCAGCCCCAATGACCTTGACATATGTTGTCTGAGTAACTCTCAAAAGCCGTTGCTCGTTGTTTATTGAGAAGTTATTAAAAAAAAAGTTTACTAAATAAAACAATTTTTTTGACATCATGTACATTTAATAGAGCGTACTTTAGCAAAATCATTTATTTATGTGTAATTAATCGAACGGATAGCCGGGGAAGAGTTCCGCTCCTCTCCTTGCACCCACACCCCGAAAGAAACTAATCTAACACATGTCCGAGGGGTGAATTTTTATTTTAAGGCCTGTTCTACAATAAATCATATGTCGTTAATCGTAAGCAAATTGACCAATCACAGTCGAATATTCTCGGAATAATCGACCGTCATTGGTCAATTTACTAACGACTAACGACATTCGACTTGTAGAACGGGTCTAAGTAATAATTTACCCTTCGGCATATGTAGTAAAGGCTCCACCCTTCCCCCGCTAACATTTGTAAGTTGTTGACATATTATTTTTCTGTAGAAGAACTATCCTGAATAATGTTTCACCTCTAAGAAACGGGTTGGATTAGGTTAGTTTTTTGGGGGATGGTGATGCAGGGGGAGGGGTTCCGCCCCTCCTCCGCCCACGCGTTCGAATTGCTACACATAAATAAATGAATCTGCTAAAAATATATTAAAACATACATGGTATCTGAAAATTATTATATGTAATACGTGGAAATCTTTTTGTTAATAAGTTTTCAATAAAATACAAGTGCCGGCTGAAATCTCCATAACATTATTCAAGATAATGACCTTGATAACATATTTCAAAATTATCGCAATCGGGGAAGCTCTCTATATCTGCATAATTACTAAATTCAAATTATAGACTTAAATTCACACTTTTATATTGTTAACTTTATTTGTTAATAACTTTTTAGTAAACAACAAGCGACGGCTAGAATCTTTTGAAAGTAGGTAACTCAGGAAGATAACCTCTATAATATATCAAGATCAAGGTCATTGGAGCTGGAGAGTCTTCTTTTGTCAATATTTACCCACAAATTATTTTAATATTATTATTGTTTCATATTATTATTATTTTGAATTATTATTTTATAATTAAGGGATATACGCCTTTCAATTCATATCAAATTAATTCCAAACTGAGAGAGGCACATAACATTACAAGCATTGATCGCGCGAAGCGTTGACGCAGCGAACCACGCGCGAAGAAATTCCGGAAATGCAAAATAAGTTTAAATCTTTTTCGCTTGCACTTTGACCTCATTGTCACGAACCGACACGATTATATATGGTCACAGGCGATTCCCTCCGAAAAGCTAATTGAAGGGAAGACAATAAAAATCACCCACCGCGAACGGGCGGCGGGCAGTCGTAATTATTAAATTATAAACTGAACGAAATGAACGGACAGTTGAAATCATACAAGACCTCGATATAAACGCGAAATTTATTGTTAGTCCAGAGAAAGGATTGTAAGAAACCACTATATAATTGAAACCAATTAATAAAACTGTGTTCTAAGTACTATAAATAAAGCTATCTACTATTAATAGTCTATTACTGGGCGGAGTCTGAATTTTTTAATTCACATCCGGCGCACGATCCCAAGAAACTTCCGTACCTCCCCTGAAGCACAAGATATCTATGTATATTATAATAATAACAGCAGAAAATAAGCTCCGAATACTAACAATACTAAGTGAGAAAACTGACAAATAAAAGTCAAGACGCGATTATTAAAAATATACGTTTTGGACCATTTTTTGATCCGCCTTCAGCATAGATAACAAAATATAAAAATTAATTTTATATTAAAAACTTTAACCTATGTAATATTGGTTGCTACAATTGAAAATTCAAATTGAATCGGTAACTAACAAGTGACATTGAAGAACAACTCACTAAAACCCGAGTAAAGTCTATGCAAGTCTGACAATATTACTGTCACGTGTATATCCGGTGATCCAATCTGCACTAACGTGATGATGCAATGGCGTAATGATATAATCACAAAACCGGCCAATCACTCCAGAGGAATAGCTGCGATTGGCCAGCTCCAAAATCACGGCAATCGATCTTTTTGTTTTTGTTTTTAATTTTTAGCAAATTCTCCACTATTATCGCAAATGTGTGGTGTAAGCCTTCCGTATCATTTTGCAGGTTCAGGTCATTCTTTTGTCGCTTAATAAACATTTCGGAGACAAGCCTTTTACTGAGCGAAATTTTATTGTCTAAAATTTTGACTCCATTCTAGACAAATTCTTGATTGGACTTAAATCTGTGATTTGTTATAGAGAGCTGTGATGTATTTCTACGGATGTGGTTTCGTTGTTCAGAAATTCATTTTTTTAACTGTCTACACGTTTGGCCGACATGAAACGCGTCGCAATCCTTACACGAAATTTTACATACTAAGTTGTTAGATGAATCCGTAGAAATTGAGTCTTTTTGTACTTTGACGAAACAACGAAGTTTATCAAGGCCGGCATACGATAATCCCGTCAATATCGCGAAGGACGTGTTTAAATTGCTCAAAAAAGATTGAAATGTAAGATATTGTAAAAAATGAATGCGGTTCCTTTAGTTAATTTTTCTATTTGATCACAGCTCTCGTTTGATTTTTTGCAAATAAAAATTTTAAGGGAATCCTAAATTGATAACCGTACTCCGATGGGTTAGCATTCTCACCTAACAAGGGACATTCGGCAACGCAAAAATTCAAAAAATTCTGAAACTTTGCGTAATTATAGAGTAGCAGATCCTAATAACAAAACAATTTTTTGTTGTTGTTGAAAAACGGTTTCAGGGTTGAAAACAATCCCTTTAAAAAAATCGGTTATTACATTCCGAAACGAATATCATCGAAACGAAAAGAAATATGAAAAAATTGTTTAAACAAAAGTTTTATGGTTTCGAATGTATTTTACAATAACGTATCTGGATTTTTCAAAAATAATAAAATTTTTCAAAATATCCCTACCATTCATTATTTTTTTTAACATTTTGAAAAAATTTTCATATTATATTAAAGCTTATGTTGCATCAAATTCAACCATATATAATAAAGTTACGTTGCGGAAATTAATTCTTGAGAAATAAAATAAACGCACGCTACCTATACTAATCTTATTTGCTCGCTGTTTCATGACGACTTATCTCTTTTTTCTTTTCTTCATAAGGTCTCACAATACACGATAACGATACTGAATATATTAGCAATAATATTTGTAGCCCCGTTACATAAATAATTTTTCTATACTACATACATTATATCATAATGTAAAAAACGGAATGAGTCTTGTAATATCTGAACAACATTAAAAATTATAATTTTAAACGATTATAATTTTAAAATAATATTTTGCAAATTAAATTTCAATTCAAGATATAGAAGCATAATAATATTCGAAAAATGTTTAAATGTTTTATAAAATTTTTCCATCAACAAAAATTAAATTAATTTTGAAATTTAATTAAATTTGTAACGGCAGGACCGTTACTACTGTATATATGTAGTACAAATGTATAGATACGTTCTATGCATGGCCGTTTATTTCACCCCGCTCTATCTATACCGCTTGCTCGCTCTCCACACGCTTTATCTTTCCCGCAACCCTTTACCTTCCCGTACCCCTACGCAATACCGGCCCCCACCGCCGAACATAACACAGTGGCGGTTCCGACCGGGTATATAAGGCCGTCCGGCTGAAGCAACGAGACTAGATCCCATCCCAGGACCCAAAAAGAAGGAAAAAAAGCTATATAAACATAGGTCCGGAAATGAGTCGTTTCCGAGATATAGCCACTTTTATGTTAAAAAAATCGTAATTTATAATCCGCATGGCATCCCTCTCGAAACTGTTACGTCCCTATATAAAGAAATATTACCTGATCATCTGAAAAAAGGGGGGAGAAACAATGAACTAGGAAAATATCACAGAAGAATTATATCATCGGCTCCAGCAACCAATAGGCGATCACTATGCTACATTTAGTGATAAACTATCCAGCTTATTATTCTGCAGACAAACATGGTATTTCAACCAACAGCTAATTAAAGCGATGTTTGTAAATACAATTACATTATTTTTAAAATCAAGGATAAACATAAACAGGTATTTAAATCGAATTAAATAAGATGTTCAAAATAACCACTTTTAGCACGAATGCAGGCCCTTATTCTTCTATCAAAGGAATTCCGAACTCTGAAAAACATTTGGATCCTTCCTTATTTCTTCGAATCCATGAATTATTTTTTGTTTTAAGTCAGCAATATTATTGGGCGCATTTCGGTAAACAATTGACTTTACGTGACCCCGTAGATAAAAATCAAGTGGATTCATGTCTGGTGATCTTGGGGGCCAGTCAACCGGACCTCCACGTCTTATCCATCTCTGGCCATAACTTCGATTCAAATGATATCTGGCTACACGGCTAAAATGCGCAGGTGCACCGTAATGCATGAACCACATGTTTTGTCGTATTATTAAAGAGACGTTTTCAAGAAAGTGGCTTAACTCTCCTCTAAGAAATTGTACATAATTCTGGCCATTTAATCTTTCTTCAAAGAAATATGGCCCTTATATATCGGATATAATGGAGCGCCTTATATATCGGCGGCCGGCCTCCCACTCACGTGAGTCGGCGCGTGGTGGGGCGGCCCCACGGTGGGGCCGAGACACGGGTGTGGAAGTTTAGGGGCGCCATAGGCGCCGATCCTCAGAATTGCGGGCGGCTGGTCGGCCCGCGAGGCTGGTAACGTATCGTTACAGTATTATGCGTTACTTTTATATTAATGTTAGATTTCTCTACGTTTTTAACAGTAATATTAATGGATTCAGCCTGAGTCCGAGCCAATTCTTTTCATAGCCGCCTATTTTGACGATTCCGCGAACATTTGGTGGCCGCTCGCGAAGATCGATTCAATTTTTCCACTAAGAAAAGAGTAATAATAAATAATAATAAAGAAATCGCAAGAAAATTCTTAATTTGAGAAATAATTCTTGGAGTTTTTTCTTTATTTGATTGAGTGAATGGATCTTAGGTCCAGAAGAAAAAAAGAAAGATTTATATATTTATCTTTATAATATATATGTTCTATATATGAATATTTGGTAAAACTCTCGAATTTGGGCCTATACGCCGATGACCTTGACCTTGACATATGTTGTCAAGGACATGATCCTGAGTAACTTTTCCTTATAACTTAATTGGCGGTCATTGCTTATTAAAAAGTTATTAACAAATAAAGTTTGAAAATATACCCGTTTCGATAAATCTTTACATTAGGATCATCACCTCCGATTTGCCTCAAAATTTACATAGATTACAAAACCTATTGATTTAAAACTAAAATTTGGTTTGGGTTAGGTTATATCTTCCGGAAGTAGAGACCCCGTAGGGGGGCGGAACCCAGTGCCTCCACGCATATACTTTACAACGCGAAACGAGGTTAATCCACAATTCTTATGGGATGGGAAAGTGTATGCGTGGATGCAGTGGATTCCGCCCCCCCCCCTACGGGGGGCTCCACTTTCGAAAGATATAACCTAACCCAAACCTATTTCTGATTTAAAGCTAAAGTTTGGTTTGGATTACATCATATAACTCAAACCAAATTTTCGTTTCGAATCAAATTTAACCTTTAAATATCTCAGAAATTATAAGAGACCGCCGGTTAAGTTATAAGGAAAAGTTACTCAGGATCATGTCCTTGACAACATATGTCAAGGTCAAGGTCATCGGCGTATAGGCCCAACTTCGAGAGTTTTACCGAATATTTGTATGGAATGAAATAGAATACAGGGGATATGACAAATTAAATCACGAGTCGCTCTGCTAAATGCAAATGATCCTTGTCTGACAGACAGGAAGCCATGAGTTGCTCTGTAAAATACAGGTGATCCTGGGCGCTAAGCGGGAAGTCGCGAGTTGCTCTGTAAAATACAGGTGACCCTTGGCGACGCAGGGAAAGTCACGGGTCGCGAATTGCAGGTGACCCTGGGTGACAGACAAGGAGTTGCAAGTCGCTCTGTAAAACACAAGTGATCCTTGACAACAGACAGGAAATCGCGAGTTGCTCTGTAAAATACAGGTGACCCTTGGCAACGGAGGGAAAGTCACGAGTCGCTCTGCGAACTGCAGGTGACCCTGGGTGACAGACAACGAGTTGCGAGTCGCTCTGTAAAATACAGGTGACCCTTGGCAACAGATAGGAAATCGCGAGTCGCTCTGTAAAATACAGGTGACCCTTGGTGACGAAGGAAAGTCACGAGTCGCACTAAGCAATGTAGGTGACCCTTGGTGACGAAGAAAAGTCACGAGCCGCTCTATAGAATATAGGTGACCCTTGGTGACGAAGGTAATATAAGAAAAGAGGAGATTCTAGGTAATATTCCAGAGAAGGGATTAGAAGGACTAAAGGGGAGACGGTCGAATAGAAAAGTAAGTTAAGATTGAAGTGTAAATTATTGAAACGAGTTACCGATTGATTTATTATAGTTAAGAATTCAAGAATTATTTCGAGATACAAAGATGTGAATAACAAAAAAAGGAAAAGAAAACAGAATTGGGAACAAGCCACTTACTACTTATCGAGTACGTTAATGAATCAAACAATGAAGGCTCCGGAGGGCGAGATGGGTTCTGATGAATCGGATTGAGCTCGAGCTGTCTGGTTGGAATGCGGTTCGCAATAGTCGCAATCACTTGGCACAAGATCTTCTGGATTTGCACTGAATAACTAGATTTTCTCTAACTTGCACCAAACAACGCGATTTCGAAACACTTTAAAAATTATGTAAAGTGAAAATTAAAAACTGGAGACGAAGTCGAAGTGTATATTGAGAACTAGAGATGAAATCGAAGTATGTAAAATTAAAACTAGAGACGAAGTCGGAAATTGAAGTGAAGTGTCCGCGAAGAATGGTTCAGAGTATATCAAGCCATTTGCTCCTCCTCTCCATTGGCTTTGTTAATATTTTTTCACGAATTGAATTTTCTAATCACGCCCTCTGATGTTGCTGAGGGCGTTCCCTTTGGTACAGAAAATTTTAAAACCTTAGGTATTGGTGAAGGTTTTTGTTTATAGAACTAGCTTTCGCCCAATGGAGAGTTGTTGCAATCGAATAAGACTTACGCCTTTTATTATCTACTTGAGTTTATCTCAATGTAGACTTCGCATAAAGGAAATCTGTCAGGCGAGCACACGTGGTATCATTTTACCGTTCGTTTCGTTTTTCATTTGAATTCTTGATACCGATTTTGTTTATTACGAGAGCTGTCAAGCATAGTTTACATTTCTTAAGAAAATTTGTCACCCAAGCTTCTAGTGGTTAATATTTACTGATTAGTCTGTTTATCTTCTTAGACCAGATATGCTTTAGTTTTCTTTTGTATCTGTTAGCGCGTAATGCGCATTTCCGTACGACCAGCGATCATTCGAATATTAGTGTCGACACGTAACGGTTTGTCGCGAGCGACTTTATAACGCTAACCGATTCTTCCGGTTCTCTCCCGTTGTACGCGTGTGCATCCTAACGCACTAGCACGTCGTTTTACTTATTACTTGGACTAATAAATCGTTCGTAATTAGACATTGTTCGTGTTTTGGTTTTCTCCCGGCCGTTATCCCGATATAGCTCTAATAATATCATATATCCTCTTAATTTTTGTTTTTGAAAAGTTTGTCTCGCCTTTCAGTTTCCATTTGTTTATTTATGGACGCAGTGGGCTCTTAAGATATCACTAATCTCTATTCATGGTGAAAGAAAAGAATCGTGGAGTCCGCTGGACGTAACAATGCATAACGTATAAAAGTCATTTTACCACAAATACTGCATCTTGGTATATATTTTTTTCCTATAAAATAACAAAAATTTAATGGATTATCAAACTTTTCAGGCCGCGTTGATAGAGATATCCACTTTTGTACCAACTATATTTACTAGAGTGGATCAAATATAAACGAGACTTGTTCAAAAATTATTTATTCGGTTAATACATGTGAAAACTAACACAAAATTATTTTTCTACATAGCATCCACTAATGTTTACATATTTTTGCCACCGCACTGGTAGTTTTTTTATCCCTGCTTTATAAAAAGTAGCAGGACGAGTACGAAGTCAATTGCGCATGAAGTCTTCCACCTCATCGTCGTTAGAAAACCTTTTTCCCGCTAAGGCTTTTTTAAGAGGTTCAAACAAATCCATCATATGTGAGAATGCACATCAAAAATGCGTCTTTTATGGCGATTCAAAAGCTTTTGAGAAATTTCGGCTCTTACGGCCTTCTGATCTGCATTCGAAATTCGAGGCACTGATCGTGCAGTGAATTTTCGAAATCGTAATTCATTCTCAATGATTGTTTGTACACTTCCATAAGTATGCCTTTATACCAATCCTTTTACTAATTTTACGAACAGTTATTCGTCGATCGTCTTCAATAAAGTCGCGAATTTGTTGAATGTTCTCAGACGTAATGCTCATCCTTGGTCGACGCGTATAAGTCAAATTTGTAACTTCTTTACAACCTTCACAAAAATCTTATGTCATTTGCATACTTGAGGCTTCGATAATGTGTTTTTACCAAACTGTACACGTAATCTGCACAAAATTTTAACCGATTTAACATGTTTGTGCATTAAAAATTTAATAATTATGCGTTGCGCAACCGAGACAGGCACCTTCTCTTCACTCATCGTGTTTACTATTAAACAAACGATTGTAGACAAACGTGCAGTTTCAAGGGGAGGGCCAAGTCGTGCACTCACGGATTTCGCTCAACTTTAAATATGTTTTAGTACTAACCCCCACTAATTCATGGACTAGTGGCACGACGCAATACTCAAACATTCGCGAGAAATTTGCATTAAAAATTTCTCGTGCGCTTTCTATACCGAATTAGCGGTCATAAGCTACAACATATGTAAAAACCAATTGATTTGATCGGGACAGATTTTTCATATGATTAGTGCGGGGTTCTTTAATAATTATTAAGTAATAATTTTTTTACTCCATATGCGTCCGCTTATTGCAATATTTTGTAAAAATTAAAAAAAAAATTGGTAAAATTAGGAATCGAACGTGCAACGGGCAGCGTTCTAAGCCGCCGCCTTATCCTCTGCCCTTGTTAGAACGGGTCTAGACACGTCTACTAACAGCCCAGTATTGTCACAATAACGAGTGTTAAAGTATCCTGCTCCTTTCCGAAAAGTTTCGTTGAGTCTATTTGATCGACCTACATATATTTTGAAATCTTGGAAAAGAAAGTTGATTATATGTTAAATTTTGTAGTTTTATTATATTATTACGTTAATGTAAATTTATGTCATAATTATTTAAAATAATATTATCAAAAAAATATCGAACACAATTTTTCCAAATTCTAAAACCGGAAACATCTAAAAGTTGTCCAAACGCAGTTGTTCTTTTTGGTATTGTTAAAATATTTACTTGTTTGTCTGCTGATATAAATTCTTTTAATTGTTCCGGACAATGTCCTGTCCATGAATTAAGCAGTAGCAGACTTTTTTCTCCAGTATTTCGTAAATATACTTCTTCAAACCAGTTTTTGAAATGTTAGCTTGTGAGTTTCCCGGATTTTGAAGCCGCAATGTAAACATTAATAGGTCTAAAAAGACTTTTTTTTACTCGTGATCCAAATTTTCTATTAGATTCTTTTAGTACTACATATAGAGATGAAAGAAGATGTCCATCTGCAGATATAATGGACATAATGAATATAGCTATGAGTCATAGAAGATAAAGATTGAATAGTAGATTCGATTTTTTTATTCCCACATATTTTTATTAATATTCTTTCAGAATGTATTTCTAAATTAAAGCCGCTTTCATCTGTATTATAAATTGATCCTGTACCGATTACATCAATATGTGGTTTAACCTGTCTCACAAATTCCTCTGCACTTTGACGTATTGTTACACCAGCTGTATGAGAAGATTGGATTTTAAAACTTGTTATTTTACGTGATACAATGTAATGTGTTTTTTTTAAATTCCATATCCACCAATTTCTTGCTTTAAATGAAGGAAAGTCTATTTGTTCTTTCTTTGTAATGCCCATTTTTGCAAATCTATGTCGTGAATGATAAATCTTCTATCTGTTATAGCCCGAAAAGGCTATACACGAATTAATAGATATATAGTATTTTAGAGATATTATTTTATACGATAAGATATTGCTCAACGTGTAACGCGAATACAGATCACGTTACGAACGTTGACCGAGCGAAGCGCTGACAACGCGAGCCACGCACGAAGCCCGAGCGACCGCGCAATCACTCATTACGAAAACGCGGAAATCAAGGCAAGCGGAATAAGGGCGTTGCGAAAATGCAACGTAGAGATCCTACCTAAAAGCGAAAAGGAAATTGCGAAAAAGCAAGCAAAGAAGTCCCTTAGAACTCCTAGCTTGCATCCGGATCTTGCCGCCAAAATCGAGCGACACGACACATGGCCTTTTCGCTAACCGATCCCCTCCTGGGAAACCAAGGGAAGATAATAAAAAGACCCATCGCTAACGATCGGCGGGCAGTCTTTATCATCAATCAATATTACGCGGGCAGCCAATAACGCCTTACGGGAAACTATTAAGTTAACGCCACGCAGTCGGCAGAAATAAATACATAAGATCGAGAAGTGAGTTTCGCGACCGAAACTCAACTCCAGACACGCGCACGCCAAGATATCCGATATCGCGATACGCGACGCGAGAGACGTGCGAAAACTTTGTAATTAAGCCAAGTTACGAATAAAATAGTTATATATATATTTATTCCGAATACAAAGGTGTCATTTTTATTTCTAATAAAATCAGTGAGTTACTCGGTCGGAGCCCGAATTCCCAAATTCCTTCCGGCAAACGATCCTAACTACCGTGCCTCTCCGGAGGCATAACATATCAATAGCTTCCTGGAATTGCGTTAGTACATATTCGGCAATAAATACAAGTTTGTCCCTGTTTAACTCTCCGCGCAATACATTTTCTTCCCATCTATGCAATTGCGAAACAGATTTTACCTAGAAGAAAAGAAGTCTGATATTTAAAAAATCTAATTCAAAAATAAAAAAGATTAATAAACTAACGCAGATAAACATAGATAAACGAATGCAGATATGCGATATAAGTAATATAAGTCTGAAACATCTTTCTGTTTTTGTTATCGTTTACCTACTATTTATACACAACGCACATCTACCTGCTCGTTCAGCTCATATTATTTTTCTTATGTTTGAATTAAATTTTGCCTTTCTAAAACGATTTAGTACAGCAGTAATAGATAAGTGTCTTTTTTTTCACTTGTTATGCCTCTCCGGGTACAACGGGATTTTAGGGGATGGTCCAAGAGTTCGGTTCGTTTTAGGAGTTGGGACTCCGAGTGTCAAGAAACATGAGACAAAGTTTCCGTGTTATAATAATTTATTTGTACAGCTTACGTGTCTTTACAATTCGGCATGGTGATGTATAATATTGGCGCTTGCGGTATCTCATTGTTTGTGTATACGCGTCACCACTTAGATTCGGAGTACGGCCACACAAGTACTCGTTGCTTTTCCATTTAGGATCCAAAAGTAGATGAATTTTCGATAATAGATCGCGATGTCATAATTGAATGTTGCAACGAATTGCATATCTTGCATCTAATCGCGGTTTCGGTTTCGGAATAGCTTATGAAGTGCTAATTTTGAGCTATGCTCCTTTTTACTTTTTTAGATCGTAGTTACGTTATTGAATTTCGAGTTACGACATCCCTCCCCGTTGGAGAAGAAAACGGAAAGGTAGTGACGTTTTCTATCTCTGTGAGACTCCGTTTATGATTGTTTCTTATTCTGCGTGATATATTTTGTTTATAATTTCTTTTGACTCACCATAATATTATTACTATGATACTTATTATAAGTATTACAACTCGTTAAGTTGTTTAATTACAATATTTAAAGAGACGCATGAAATGTAAAAAATGATTTAGCAAGTAATATATCAAGGAGAGTTCTAACCCAGGTTCTCTGAGGGGGGTGAGGGGCAAAGGGAAACCGGCGCGGGGGTATGACGTCACGCGGGGGGACCGCGTCCTACGATGCCGCGAGTAGGTGTGAGAGAGATAGCGCGAGACGTCCGCAATGTGTAAGAGAAGGATAGCGCCAATGATATTCTATGAGCGTGGGAGAAGGATAGCGCGAGGCGTCCATATGAGCGTAAGACAAGGATAGGGTTTGCATGCACGTTGGAGAGAGATGGCGCGAGGCATGCACTTGGGAGATGGATAGCGCGAAGGATGCACTTGGGAGAGAGAGAGAGGGATAGCGCGAAGCATGCACTTGGGAGAAAGAGAAAGAGAGATAGCGCGAGGCATGCACTTGGGAGAGGGATAGCGCGAAGGATGCACTTGGGAGAGAGAGAGAGAGATAGCGCGAAGCATGCACGCGGATGATACGGCGTTCGCAAGGTGGTGTGAGAGAGATAGCGCGAGGCATGCACGCATGTAGAAAAAGGATAGCGTCCGTATTAGCGTGGGAAAAGGATGACGTTCGCATGCATGTGGGAGAGAGAGAGACAGCGCGAGATAGAATTTATTGAGAAATGTAACTCGGAGGCTCGTCCCACGATTCTTACATCACATAGGGTTCCTCATAGGGTTCGAGCCCGAAGAGACGTCTTAGGTCTAAATGAAGACCGTCCGGGCCATTATCCTCCCATACGTCCTCGAGGAACTCGCGCTCGTGCCGGCGCAGCGCTCGTACAAATTGCCGGCGTTCAATATTGACAAATCTAGGGATCTGGATGTCGCTCGTATATCGATACTATAAATTAAATTAAATCAAATTATAATATACTATACATAGTAAATGTAACAAAATAAAAAATGCTACTTACTCTCTGGTATACTACTAAATTCAATAGGGCTCTTAGCAGCCCCATCACTAGATCGTGAGCCCACCACGACGCGTTCGATCGACCCCCTTGCAATACCAATTCAATCAATGACGGCATTTTAACGTTCACTTGGAACACACATAATGGACTTCTTCTCTATTCGCTGTCAGACACTTTGTGACGGACACAACGGGATAGACATTGTCTCGAACATTTTAGAGTAGGGGATGAATCACTTACGAAGAACGCTTACTCTCAACTCCTGACAAGAAAACAAAAGGTAGCACGTTCCCGCGGACAATTGTCTACAAGTCTTTTAAATATAAATAATATATTATTATAATATGTAAACCACTATCGAACGGCTATTGAGCAACTATCGAACGGCTATCGAACGGCTTTGAACGACAAAACAATTATTTATACACCATTCAAATATTTATACACCATTCAAATATTTATACACCATTCAAATATTTATACACCATTCAAATATTTATACACCATTCAAATATTTATACACCATTCAAATATTTATACACCATTCAAATATTTATACACCATTCAAATATTTATACACCATTCAAATATTTATACACCATTCAAATATTTATACACCATTCAAATATTTATACACCATTCAAATATTTATACACCATTCAAATATTTATACACCATTCAAATATTTATACACCATTCAAATATTTATACACCATTCAAATATTTATACACCATTCAAATATTTATACACCATTCAAATATTTATACACCATTCAAATATTTATACACCATTCAAATATTTATACACCATTCAAATATTTATACACCATTCAAATATTTATACACCATTCAAATATTTATACACCATTCAAATATTTATACACCATTCAAATATTTATACACCATTCAAATATTTATACACCATTCAAATATTTATACACCATTCAAATATTTATACACCATTCAAATATTTATACACCATTCAAATATTTAAAGTCTATGTGCATGTACTGAAATGTAACATCTGTAGTCTGATAAGGTGGTTGACGCCGCTATCTACTGTCACGTACTGAAATTTAATACTCGCAAACTGGGATAAGAAAGAGGAAAAGGGAAGAATAAAAGAGAATAAAATATATTTTAACAATAGTTTATTCTAAAAAATGTTTGGGTGATTCTTTATGATGATTCGTCCACCAATTGAATATTTTAAATACATTTTGTAAAGCGCAATTTTTTAAATGTTTTTCACAGCGCATAGTATTAATAAGATGTAGCTTATTTAACGAAGTGATATCTTCATAGTCCGCATCCAAGGTCTTAATAATAACGTTGTTTCTCGCATCATCGTCAAGTATATCGGCCAGCCATTCTCGTTTTTCGTGTCCTGTAACGTACACGATAGGAGATGCTCCATTATCCTCTTCCGCCGCACTCATTACAGCTCTCGTAATCAAACGCCTGGCGAAGCTGTAGGGAACGTTTCCATCCTCCCATTGAAGTCCATGGTGATGTCCAATTAGCCATGAAGCTTGGCATCTCTCAGATCTTGTAAGCGCACGCCATGATACGGGTCTTGCAAAAAAGTAGTGAGAAAAAACAAATCCATTTCTCAAAATCGTTACTTCCTTCACGACAAAGTTTCTCCCGATAATGAATCCTTGCAGATCCGCAAACGTTGGCGCGATCATGCTGATAATATTACTGTACGATTGCAAGAACGATGTACGACTGCTGTCGATCGTCAAAATCTCAATCTTTATATATTTTTGACATTGGAGGGGATATTTGCTGATTTAGGTAATTTTACGAACTACGTTGGTCAATGGGCAATATTCGACAACGCGATCGTGCAAGATGAGACAATAGGCGGTGGTATTTGCTGGTATATCCTCCTTGCACTCAAACTCTAATCTCACGTCCACGGTGGAATTTTTGACAGACTCGTTTTGTCGCGAGCAGTCGATAACCGCGAGAGGACCGCAATGTAGAAATTTTGAAATGTTTAATAGCACATCATTATTATCACATCCGTAATAAGATTTGCGAAAACGAGAGTACATATCGATCAAGAGGGCGAATCTATTTTTATCGAAATCTAAATTCAAATCATCGTAGGGATAAAATTCCGAGTTTAGATAGAGTTTAACGTTGGTCAATTTGCAGTCGTCGAATGTAGTAATATCTTTTGACACAGCATTTTTTCTGCCAGTCTGCAGCGCATAGATCACGTATCGCGGCTTCTCCAATTGAGAGGCGGCTTTCACAGTCCACGAATGCTTACTCGTATTATGCAATAGAGGAAATTCGTATAGATCCCAAGAGCGAAAACATCTTTGACGACGTGACATGCGATAAGCAAGATACGATAAGAGAGACTTTGCAATGGGTCGACACTCGAGCGTCGACTGTTTCTATCTTTGTCAAACGTATGCCATCTTTTAATATATTGAGAAATTGGTCAGGTTACGACACTAAAAACTTCTATTCCAAATCAATCAAAACGTAAGCGAATGAAATAATTATCAAATGTGGTTACTTCTACTCCGATAAAAGATGTACAATCAAGTCAAATATTGTACGAAAGATCGTCTCCGTATGTGGAAGAAATTTTCGAAACCACGCATGTAACGGGAGCGGTGCACTTGGACACAGTACAATTGGACACGGTGCAAATGGACACAATACAAATGGACACGAGATTTGCACACGGTTCAATTGTACACAGTGCATTTGGACACAGTAATTTTGGATACAGTAGCTTTTGGACACGTAAGAAAATACGCATCGTTTACTTGGACACCGCTCACTTGGACACTGTTCATTTGGATACCATTTATTTGGACATTCTTTATTTGAACACAGAAAGACGCGCATCGTACATTTGGACACCGTTCATTTGCCCACCGTTCGTTTGGACACCGTTGAAAAAAAAGCTGGAGGAGAAATAAACATACCGCGCGCTATGGCGTTAAACGATAATAAGATCGATTATGTGCATTGGAATGATCCCAACGAGTTGGTAGATCGCTTGCGATTGCTGGAAGCTTCGCGTTAAGCCGGCAACAATGCCTACGACAATGAAATATTATCAATTATCGAGGAACTTTACGAAGCTGGCCTTATTATAAATTAATCTATGCGTCGGCGAAACGAGTTAGTCTGTCATTATTGTTTGTATCGAAATGTCGATTAATAAATTTGGATTATCGATGGGAACAACTCATACTATCAATGGAATGGATTACTAAGAAATTACGTGCGCGATAACGCTCTGTGTCAGACAGCCTCCGGCTTTGACGCAAGGTCGCGCAAGAAACGACGGGTAGCGCAACCGGAAGATGGTACTGATGCCGCAAACAAACAGTACGTGGAAATACGTGTCAAGCTTTTGGAGGACAGACAGGAAGAACTTGAGAAAAAAATAATTACGTTCGAGACGAATGTGCAAACGCTGCAAATAATGATGGATGAGATGCAGAAAATGCTTCGGTATGCAACTCATGCGCAGACTACATCTAATTCAGCGCAGGAGAAGAAAGATATATAAAGAATATACGTGGAGGAATTATCTCATTATTGCAAATTATGCCTCGATCAAATATGTCGCAAAAGACATCTGAAAAACAGCTGCTCGTGGAAGAATTGCATGCTCCAGCGAGAAAAAAATTTTCTACGTAGACGTGTCATAGTACACAGATACGACGATCTGTGGCAGGCGGACGTAGTCGAGATGCGTCCATATGCACGATTCAACAAAGGCTACAACTACATACTCACAGTTATAGCCAAGTTTTTTTAATTAAATTTTTTTTATATTATTTTATTTGTATTGAACTTATTTTGAAAATCAGGTTTCTGTTAATAAAAATAAAATGCGTTTTAATTTTATGGAGAGAATCTGTCTATAACATTTCTATAAATACAATTGTAAGTATAATTGTATAATTGATTTTATGACAAATATTATTACAAATTACAAATCCTCATAAACTGAACTGCTTCTCACAATAAATACTTGGCTAGTTAACTATTGATTTCATATTTAGTTTTTATTTTTTACGGGTATTTTATTTTTCTAGAAGAAAATTTTTTATAAGTTATTTTTTAGATATGTACTTGCGTATTTTTTTTACCTTTGTGAGGTTTATATACAGGGTGTACAAATATTGTCGAAACCTCTTAATATCTCGGAAAATATGCATTTTCGAAAAAAATGTTTCATACAAATGTTATAGGGTTTTATGTGGCGCATTATATAGCAATATTATTATGAATAGCGTTGTCAAGGTCACATGAAGGTCACTTTTAATTTCTTAAATGGCAACCTTTATTTTGGTATTTTATTTTTCTAGAAGAAAATTTTTTATAAGTTATTTTTTAGATATGTACTTGCGTATTTTTTTACCTTTGTGAGGTTTATATACAGGGTGTACAAATATTGTCGAAACCTCTTAATATCTCGGAAAATATGCATTTTCGAAAAAAATGTTTCATACAAATGTTATAGGGTTTTATGTGGCGCATTATATAGCAATATTATTATGAATAGCGTTGTCAAGGTCACATGAAGGTCACTTTTAATTTCTTAAATGGCAACCTTTATTTTTCTTTGCATATTTTTGTAGCTTACCTCGAGAGCTTTTCAATACACTATAATAAAACATTTTTTCGTTAAGTATTTTTCGAGTTATTTTATATTTTAATCTGACATATTTTGGTATAAAAAATAAAATATCTCGTAAAATATTTAGTTTTCGATAATCTTACCGTAATACTTTTATGTACAAAATAATGAGACAAATTAATTGGTGTTAAAAAATTGTAACGGTAGGGCCGTTACTAAAGCCTCGCGGACCAAACACGTCCGCAAAGAGGCTGGCGCATAGCGCCATCTTTAGAAACCCAAACATAATTTCAGCCGTTCCGCCGCGGCGGCCGTTTCGACGGCTTCCCCACTACGCGATGCGAGAGAGCGTGAGGGAACCGCCGGTCAGGTATATATGCCAGCCCGGCACAGCACACGCTATCAGTCCCGGTCCCGATCCTTGGGACGCAAAAAGCTTCAGAGCGCTCTCAGAGTCTCTCCAGCAAACCGAATCCTGATACCGCTCCTTTTACCTGGTCTAGGGGACAAGTGCTCTCGTCCTCGGCCGAGTGCTCTCGGCGTCCAGTTCTGTCGGTGCAAGAGAGTGCTCTCACTTGCGTCAACCACCTCCGGTCCGGGGGATGAGTGCTCTCGTACCCTGTCGAGTGCTCTCTCCTGCTTGCAGCGAGGAGCGCTCTCCTCGTTGTTTCCGCTCCCGGAACCCGCGATAGACCACGATCGCAAGCCACCAGCCCGAGTTGTCAACCGACCGTTTGTCCGCCTAGCATATAATACCGTGTCTTGTTTATGGTTGATCACCAGTCGAATCTTGTCCGCCTAGTATATCATACCGAGTCTTATTCACGGTTAATTGTCAGTTGAGTCTCGTCCGCCTAGTATATAAGACTGCGTCTTGTTCACGGTTAATGATCAATCGAGTTTTGTCCGCTTAATATATAAGACCGCGTCTTTTTCACGGTTAATTGTTAATCGAGTCTTGTCCGCCTGGGATATCATACCGAGTCTTGTCCACGGTTAATTGTCAGTCGAGTCTTGTCCGCCTAGTCAGTAAGTCGTGTATCGTTCGACTAGCCTTTAAGAGCGTGTCCTGCTACGGCCGCACCATATCACTACGCGCTAGTCTTTGTCAGGATAAGCTGCAAAGAGCACTGGCGCCTAGTCCTTCTCAGGATAAGACGCACAGACAGTGCTAGAAAATTGAAATCACCAAGCGACCACGCGACACCCCGTAGTAGCTAAGTCTTGTACGAATATATCTCAATATAATAAACGTTATTTTGTTATTATGTCGACGTGTGAATTGCGAGCCTGTCTCCCCTTCCCCCGAACCATGACACCGACAAGCCGATCCGTGGCGTCGAGAAAGGCGAACCGTTACAAAATAATTGTTTTTAAGAAAAAGTATGTAATTATTTACAATGTATTTTTTTAAACAAATATTTGTTTCGAAACCTGGCAACTATTGTCTGAAACGTTTTTTCCAATCTTTTTTACGTTAAGAGATATTGAGCTGCATCACTTAAAATGATACATCCTGTATATAGGGTGACTCGCAATAACCGCCCACTAAGTACATAGCGTTATTCCTTACCAAAAACTGAGACGAAAAGTCATGAACCATTTTTCTTTATAACGTTTAATAAAGGAGTTATTATTGAGGAAATTCTGACCAATCAGCGCCGACCTTTAGTTGTGCGTGCGTGCGTGCGTGCGTGCGTGCTTCCTGTCTATGCATGTACTTTGATATATTCCAAACTTTTTTTGTTAATAACTTTTTAATAAGCAACGAGCGACGATTAAATTAGAAGAAAAAGTTACTCAGAATTATGTCCTTGACAACATATATCAAGGTCAAGGTTATTGGGGCTGGGTCCCATTTTTGCTATATTTCCGAAAATTATTTCTATTATTACGATGCATGAGTGTTTAAAATTGAAACATTAAATTGGAGTGTCTAAAGTTCACCGGCGAGCGTCGCCGTTATATTCCAACAATTACCTCGAAAAACAAAACACGAGCGAGAACAAACAGCGTCGCGGTCACCCGCTCGGTGCGTGATCGCGTTATGATACTCGCCAACTATATCTTTCGCGCTGCTGTTTCTCATCTCGCTCGTGTTGCGTACGCTTCATTTCGAGTTTCTCACAATCTTTATCGTTTCGTTCGCTCGTGTCGCATACGCTCGTCATTCTCTCACAGCACATTCTTGTACATTCCCATTTGACATTCTCGCGTGCACTCGAGCGTAAAATCTTGGTGAGAAGCGCCTCAATTCTATACATTGTTACTCGCTGAATATTCATAATTGTGATTGTGAAGAAAGCGGAGTCCGAGAGTCGACGCCTTGTCACCGTATCGCGTATGTCCTCTGCCTCGCGTCAAGATCCATCCGACGTCCGCGTGCGAGATATCCGTTATCGCGAGGATTTCTAACAAGAAATTCTTCAAGATTTCCGTACCGCGGAGAAGGGCAGTCACTTATAGGACATCTCAAGATTTCCGATCGGAATCACGGAACACGGGCTGTCATTCGCTCCCATTATTAACTAATAAACGCTTGTTTAACCAACGTCACGCGAGTATTTTCTTTCTAATCACCTTATCCTCCAGCGAATCTACGGATTCACGCTACACGTAGTTTCTCGCTCACCTCTGAGCGTTTCTCTCTTTAGATTCGGGCGATCTTGTCGAGGTCGACTCCCGAACAATAAGAATATTCTATGCTAGCGGCGGAGCGCTCACGCACATTACCAGGAGCGCAGTTCACTGCGCCCGGCTAAAAAGTCGGCGCTGATTGGTTCGATTATACTCAATAATAACTCCTTTATTAAGCGTTATTAAAAAAATGGTTTAGAACTTTTCGTCTCAGTTTTTGATAAGGAATAACGCTATGTACTTAGTGGGCGGTCATTGCGGGTCACCTTGCATATATATATGTATAGTAACTTTTACTGTACAAAATATAAATCTCTATAAATCGAAGCAATCTGTAAAGTCCAAAAAAATTTTATAAATAATTATCTTTTATTTTATTCACATCATAATAATTTTATATAAATACAATAACTTCTGTAAATTCAATTTTATAATTATTTATTTTCATATAATATATATAATACATTATCTATATTTTATTATAAGTACTAGTGCAACCAAAAGGTGACAACGAGACAAGTATAAAATATACGATGAGGATCAATCCATCTATAACGGATCAACTGAATTTGATCAAACGATTGCGAGAAGGTCCAAATGGCGAGTTCTACTACATGATCTACGCTGTAGACCGATCTTCCGAATATTTCTCTCCTTATGCTTTAAAGTAAAAAATTATTTTTAATTACAGCTTAATTAAAGATGGTGATCAATATAATCTTTCATTTACTTCACTTTTCAATTTAGCATGAAAGCGAAATAGATTTTTATACCAATTTCTGTTTTAATTATAGAAGTAAAAACTGTTTATCTGTTTATATGATACATCGCGCAAGATAGTTTTGTTAATATAAATAAAATCATTTCATACATACATACACACTAACATGGCAAAAATAAACATGGAAAAATATGACAAATTAAAGAGAAAAAATTATCAATACCAAAAATAAAAATACTGAAATTTACTGAAAATTACTGAGAGTAAAACAACTTTTGATGTATGACAAAACTCAAATTCAAAGTTTACTATAATACGTCTCTCGGCGGAGCCTACCATTACAGAACGTGTCCCCAGATAGCGAATAGGGGTAAACTTATCACGTCCCGTACATTACACAGGTCTATATAATCCGTCTAAAAAAGACATCACAGATGTAAAAAAAGCGCTAAGTATATCTTTCCCACACGGAACCTCTAATGGATGTCCAGTAGACGTCCATCATGGAGATTCAAAACCTCTATTAGACGTCCATGTAATCTCCAATAGACATCTATTAGACATCCACAGTTCCGCATTTCTTACTTTCATTCAACATCCATTAGACTTCATAGATGTAACATGGATGTCATAAGGTGTAATCATAGATATTTTGTGGAACTTTGATGGATGAATAATAGACATTAACTAGAGGTTATATAGATTCATTATGGATGCTTTTTTCACAAAAATTAAAAACTAACTATTGTTCATAAATTGTTGAATTTGTATTATTTACTCATTTTGATGTGTGTACTAATTGTACCAAGTACAAGAAATATATTTCGTTAAATCAAAAATATATTAATTGTTTTTAATACAATTATTTAGGCAAACAGAAAAATGAACAAATAATACATATCCAACAATCTCTACAAAAAATTTTTTTTTTAGTTATTGCCTATAAATGTATTGTATTATATAATTTTTTATTTAAAAGAAAAATATTTTTTCGGTTTTATTGATAAATTTGAATTAAGTTATAATTGTATATATTATCATATATAACCGATATGAAATAAAATTGCAAATATTTTTAACGGTACTGTTACGTCCGGCGGACTCCACGATTCTTTTCTTTCATCGTAAATAGAGATTAGCGGTATCTTAAAAGCGCATTACGCCTTGAAATAAACAAATGGAAACTGAAAGGCGAGACAAACTTTTCGGAAACAAAAATTGAGAGGATATATGATACAAACAGGAAACTAGAGCATATCTGATCTATTAGACAGTAAGCGAATTGACCAATCATAATCGAGATTCACTAGGGTTATTTCGAGAGTACTCAATTGTGATTAATCAATTCGTTTACCGTCTAAATCTTATTGTTTTTATATTTTTCTAATGGCTCTCAATACTGAAAATTTATAATTTACATAACATATTCTATTGGTTTTCAATATTAGCAGTGAATATCAAGATCCAGTCCATTCTACTTGTAACAAGCCGCTTTCGCGAGGCGGGCGACGGATAACTCGGTCGGGATCCTGGGTTCGTGAAAACATACAATGCACCGCGATCGTGCGCAGCGCGGTTCACGTTTTCGGGTGTTCGGTCGCGTATCAATTATTAATCGCGCAGCGGAAATCCGGCAGGAGCTGTTAGCGGTCGGGTGGTCCTTTGCAGTCACGTCGGTGGGCGGTGGG
This sequence comes from Formica exsecta, assembly GCF_003651465.1. Classification (NCBI taxonomy): domain Eukaryota; kingdom Metazoa; phylum Arthropoda; class Insecta; order Hymenoptera; family Formicidae; genus Formica; species Formica exsecta. The sequence goes on from NW_021848604.1 coordinate 84,031, forward strand.
CGGTCCTTTGACGCGGGTATCGATTTCGGGTGTCGATCGGTGACGCGGTAGGGCGCGGGTCGGCCCTCGGCGCAGGACTTAGCGCTCCCGTATTAATGGCGCGTCGGCCTTAATTATGGCGGCTAACAGTCGGTCCGTCGAGTTGTCTCACGGTCGGATTTTATATTCGCGTATCGGGATCGCGGGTGCGGATTTCGGGAAGCGTCGGCCGACGAGAACTCCCGTCCGTGGCAGGGAACTCCCTTGCCACGAGAATGTGGCCGATGCCTAAGGTGGACGGAAAGCTAGCGAGGGGTCGAGAACTCCCGGCGGGGTCGACGATCTCGTGTACCTCTTAATTCGTTCGGAAAGGATCGCTCTCAGAGATGCAGTAAATTCCCGGCGGAGGCTGGATACTCCCAACCCCGTGGTTCTTTCTCTGGTGAGCGGTTAAGGATCTCGGAATTAGCTCAGGCGTCTTACAGGCACTGGCGGATCGGAGGATCTGATCTTGATAATTAGAAACGCACTCTATTTATACTAATTCTTCGGCGCGCGCGTCTGCGTAATTCGCGTATTGTTCTAACGGTAATATCTCGAAGCGGCGTGCGCGGCTCGGGTATTTTCGGTAACGGTCGGGTCGGTTACCCGAGCGCGTCGTCGATTCGAGATGTTTACGCGCGCCTAACGGCGGTTTAATAAACGCGTGTTTCTGTTATCGTTTAAAAATGGGCGCTCGGCGCCACCGCATTTGCCCGACCGGTGTTCGTCGGGCGGCGGACTTCCGGCGGATCGGCGGCCGGGTACGGTTTCGTAACGATGGGGGGACGCATCGTTACATCCTTAAAGCCAATGGCTTTTACAGAAACACAAGCAATAGTAGTGTACAAATAGTGTCGGAAATAACCTATAATTAAAGAGCCATGCAAATTTAATTTTAATATACAGTGATTTGCGTGAATGGTGAGTATAGATACATATAAAAATATAAACATATAAAATATAAACATTCTGAATACGAGCTTAGAGAATTGTGTGTTAAAACAATAATATATTTTTCCCCTTATTATCTTTTCGCTATCTCTTCTCATATCTTGTATTAATTTTTTTTTTGGGAAGTCTCAGACTTGCGATATAAGCTATTGGAAACTTGCACATCGCATTTCATCATTGACTGTTTCATAAAAAGAGCTGAAAACGAACTTACGTACATTATTGCAAGTGAAAATAACTGCGAAATATGCAAATAATTCTATAACACAACGTACAATAGAATTGGTATGTAATATGTTGCCAGTAATGATTAAAATAATTAATATTTCATACCTTTTGACATTATTAATATACCTTTCCAGTTCTTTATTCTGATAAATTAGAAACGTTGCCTTCGCATCTATGGGTCCGCTTCTTCTCATTTTCATGTCTCGCTTTTGAATGTCGAAACCACTCCATAACCCTTCGTTGTATTTTGCCCTGATCGGAATCTGGGATATTGTGAAGTATGGATCCTAAAAATATTTTCATTATTTTAACTTTTTCTTCTATACTAATTGATAGTAATTCATAGTGTATTCTTTTTGTTTAATAATTATTTCTAACCAGGGGAGGGCCAAGTAGAAAACTTCCACAGTAGTACAAAAGCACTGACCGGTCATATAATATAATGTAGAAATAAAATCCCTTGCAGAATTTTTAAATTTAAAAATGATTATGGAGTCTTTAATTGTATTGCGAACCGATATTATTCGTATGGTTACAGGCGTTAAAGTATGCGAGTATAAAATATTATATTTAAAGTATTAGCATTAAATTTAATAATTATTAAATAATAATTTTTTTAATCCATATGCGTTCACTTGTTGCAATATTTTGTAAAAATTAAAAAAAATTGGTAAAGTCAGGACTCGAACGTGCAACGGGCAGCGTTCTAAACCGCCGCCTTATCCTCTGCGCCACGCTGCTATCTGCTAAACTCTTTCGCTAATTCGGAATAGAAAGCGCACGACAAATTTTTTATGCAAATTTCTCGCGAATGCTTGAGTATTGCGTCGTGCCACTTGTCCATGAATTAATGGGGGGTTAGTACTAAAACATATATAAAGTTGAGCGAAATCCGTGTGTGCACGACTTGGCCCTCCCCTTGTAAGTTATACAATGTAAAAATGGAAATAAAATTTAATTCAGAAAAATTAATTCATCAAAAACTTTTTAAATTTGATTAAAGTAGTAATCATGAATATCTATATATGATACAAAATGTTCCATGGCAAGTTATTGAAACTAATTAGCTGTCATTTTTACACGCACATAGAGAGGAAAAAATATAAAATATCTTCTAACAGAAGATATTTTGCAATTGTATTTACATATAAACAAACTTACTGAAAATAACTTTTATTTGTTCCAATTTATGCAGTGGCTCTTTTCCGCGTCGGCCTTCCCAGTTATATTTCTCCGCCAATTTATTTGAGAATGTTTTATACAGCGTTTATTAGATTTAATGTCTTTTTCTTAACAATCTTCAATCATTTTCTATAGCAATTTTAAGTGATTAATATCTCTGATAATATCTAATAAACTAATAAAT
>NW_021848604.1:89132-90804 GCF_003651465.1 Formica exsecta
AGGCGGCGGCTTCTAACGCTGCCCGGTGCACGTTCGAGTCCTGATTTTACCAATTTTTTTTTAATTTTTACAGAATATTGCAATAAGTGAACGCATATGGAGTAAAAAAATTATTACTTAATAATTATTAAATTTAATGCTAATACTTTAAATATAATATTTTATACTCGCATACTTTAACGCCTGTAACCATACGAATAATATCGGTTCGCAATACAATTAAAGACTCCATAATCATTTTTAAATTGTTTTATTTTTATATATCGGAATTCTCTTCGGGTTCATCCTCCTTGGGTGTACAAATTTTTGGATGATAATCATCAAAGAAACATTTAAAGCACAATGTCAATTTACACCAAGCACATTGAATAAAGCTTACGTCTTTACAAATGCATGGTTTTTTCAAATTTGTTAGAGAGAAGCAGACATCATTTACATTAATTCGGATGGATTTTCCTCTGCACTACTGCTTGGCTCTTGCATTCTTCCAAAATAACTTTCCACTAGTCACTGTACGACACGTTATAAACGGCTGCTCGGCTGACAATGGAGTAAACCAAACGGCCAAATTTAAAGCAAGGGCTACCCGTGTCTCTACTCCCCTCTACCAGATAGAAAATAACGGTTTCCGCAGGTAGCAGATACAACTGCCTCATAATCGAGTTTTCGGCAACAGAAAAACTTCCACAGTAGTACAAAAGCACTGACCGGTCATATAATATAATGTAGAAATAAAATCCCTTGCAGAATTTTTAAATTTAAAAATGATTATGGAGTCTTTAATTGTATTGCGAACCGATATTATTCGTATGGTTACAGGCGTTAAAGTATGCGAGTATAAAATATTATATTTAAAGTATTAGCATTAAATTTAATAATTATTAAATAATAATTTTTTTAATCCATATGCGTTCACTTGTTGCAATATTTTGTAAAAATTAAAAAAAATTGGTAAAGTCAGGACTCGAACGTGCAACGGGCAGCGTTCTAAACCGCCGCCTTATCCTCTGCGCCACGCTGCTATCTGCTAAACTCTTTCGCTAATTCGGAATAGAAAGCGCACGACAAATTTTTTATGCAAATTTCTCGCGAATGCTTGAGTATTGCGTCGTGCCACTTGTCCATGAATTAATGGGGGGTTAGTACTAAAACATATATAAAGTTGAGCGAAATCCGTGTGTGCACGACTTGGCCCTCCCCTTGTAAGTTATACAATGTAAAAATGGAAATAAAATTTAATTCAGATAAATTTAATTCATCAAAAACTTTTTAAATTTGATTAAAGTAGTAATCATGAATATCTATATATGATACAAAATGTTCCATGGCAAGTTATTGAAACTAATTAGCTGTCATTTTTACACGCACATAGAGAGGAAAAAAAATAAAATATCTTCTAACAGAAGATATTTTGCAGTTGTATTTACATATAAACAAACTTACTGAAAATAACTTTTATTAGTTCCAATTTATGCAGTGGCTCTTTTCCGCGTCGGCCTTCCCAGTTATATTTCTCCGCCAATTTATTTGAGAATGTTTTATACAGCGTTCTCTTTACGGCATCATTGACGCATGTTCCTCCGATAGATATGATATATGCGCGCTATAAGGTAAGAGTTAAAGTACAATTATTAGATTAAATAAAGTAATGTCTTTTTCTTAACAATCTTCA
>NW_021848605.1:0-1783 GCF_003651465.1 Formica exsecta
AGTCTATTATTTAACCACAAAAACATCCACCTCTACACCCGCGGGTACGGGGGGAAGGGGGAGCCAAGAAATCTTAAATGGCATGTGGAGTTGAGTGAGGGCTCGTTCGAAAGGGCTTTCCAAGACGAAAACAACGCGAAGTCGCCGAGGTCTCTACGATTCTTTTTCGCAGAGTTATGATCATTTGAACATTTCTATTGAGATTTTGCGATAGCGAGGGCCCACGGCGACAACAAAAGAAAGATAAGGCTTCACGCGGGCACGCGCATTTCTGTGTGTGTGTGTGTGGGTGGGTGGGTGTGTGGATGGGTGTGTGGGTGGGTGTGTGTATGTGTGTGTGTGTGTGTGTGTGTGTGTGTGTGTGTGTGTGTGTGATTTGAAACGTTCACTATTTTTTCCCGCAGCTTTTCTAAATTTTCGGACCTAGTCTCATAGGCTTTTATTTTCAAATACCCCCAGTAAAAGAAGTCTAATGGGGTCAGATCTGGATATCTCGGTGGCCATTCTATTGTGCCTCTTCTACCAATCCATCGATCAGTAAAAACATCGTTGAGAATATTTCGAGCTTCCAGAGAAAAATGAGCCGGAGCCCCATAAGAGCCGGAAAACAAATAAAAAGAAAGATAAAATTGAAAGCGAAAAAAAGTTTTTGAAACACATTTATTATGACTATTTTATCAAATGTAACATAAAGTAAAGTCGCTATAAACGCGCCGTTCATAAAATGACTAAAATGAACCAGCCAGAATCTAAAACAATGTACAAATCGTCGTGTTTGACAATGTGGCGGGTTGCTTGTTAGCGTTTTATAAAAAGACTAAAATTCTTAGCCAGATTGTAAAATATTTTATTTTCAACGATGACTTGAGAATATGGCTGCACTTTATAAAATGCCTAGATGTTTTATAAAACGATGGATTATGTAATCTGGCTACGACATATACATGTTTATGTTAATGTAGCAAAACAAATCTTGTGGTAATATCTATTTTTCTATCAAAAATATCTTGTGGGAATATCTATTTTTAAAAAATAACGACATTGAATGTCGTCTTCGGATAGCTCCTGGACTAGATGTATTTTGTAAGGATGATAGTGATGCTTCTTCAAAATTCGATGGACTGATGTTGTGCTAATATCATTTTCTTGAGCTGCTCTCGAGACCGATGTATGGGGATTATCGTATACAGTTAGCAGAACATCTAAAATTCAAAATGTATTAAAATTAAAAATACTAAAGTATAAAAGATATTAGACAAGCGCTTTCGAAAATTCACAAGTGACCGCGTGAAATAATGAGTTTACAAGTGAGAACTCTCTGAGGAAACATCAACTACTGCATATCATAGGTCGCCGGCATACGGGCATTGACATTTGAGTTCAAACCAAACAACTTTTAGTACATTTCTATTGTCAGAAAATGCATTTAACTGATACGGAAAGGATCACTGTATTGATGATGAGAGGGTATGGCGACAGAATAAGGTCCTATCGAGAAGTAGCGGATTTATTCAATGCCACATATCCTGACCGTGAACCAATTTCAAAGTCAACTGTTGAAAGAACTGTTGGTCGTTTCCAAAGAACCGGTGTAATTAAAGATGCGCCTAGATCTGGAAGACCAAGCTCGCGGATTTGCTCGGTCGTGATCAGGGCTCGTAGAAAGTAGTAAGACACACGAGTTAAATAAAATATAACAGAATGTTACTTTATTTGGCTTCTATCGGCGCTGGTTAGTAATACAGAAATGCCCCGCGGAGCGGGCGCGCGGCGGATAGTAATG
>NW_021848606.1:0-3113 GCF_003651465.1 Formica exsecta
TTTTCTTGACCAGGACGATGGGAGAGCTCCAGGCGCTAGTTGAGGTTTCAATGATTCCCTCCTTCTCCATCGTTCGTACTTCTTGGTCAATGATGGCCTGCATCGCCGGATTACGCGGGCGATATCGTTGTTTGATGGCGGGTCCGGGCTTTAATCGGATGTGGTGTTGTACCCGATCGGTTGGCCCTTGCACCCGTTTAAACTTCGGTAATTCGGTCGCTAAAAACCTCTCCAGGCGTTGGGTTTCCTCGGATCTCCCTGCGGTGCTGCCGACGGTTATGACTCCCAGGGTGGTCAGGTTGCCAGTCGGTGTCAGTCGGTTCTTTTGGCGGCGGCGGTGGTGGCAGCGTGATTCGCAACTTGGCCCATAGGTCCATGCCTATCAACACGGAGCTACTCAGGCTCGGCAGAACGGAGAACTGGTGCCGGATAGTCTCCCCCTGGACGGTGATGGGGAGTGTGAGAACTCTGGTGATGGGGATCCGCGTCCCATCCGCTAAGTTAATGTGTTTAGCCACGGTCTCTGGACGACGTGTGCGGATCTTTAGGCGATTGACGGTTTCGGCGCTGATAAACGAAACCTCCGATCCGGAATCGAGCAGGGCCCGTACGGTTCGGCGGACCACACGGACCTGTATATGCGGTCTCGGAGTAAATTCTACTCGGATTCGGGCTGGGTACTGGCCGCAACAGTTCCAGCCCGCGGTCCGTTTCCCGCCGGGGGATGAAAGTCTCGAGTCAACACCCCGTCTTTTCCGCACCGGGAGCAAAACTTTCTCGGCGGTCGGCGGCAATCCTGCCGGGTGTGTCCTCGCTGCTTGCATCTCCAGCAGCAGTCATCTATTATACACAATTTTTGAATAAATATTATTATTATTATATTTAAAAAAAATGTCGATTACTTCTTCTTTCCTTCTCCCACGTCCATGCATGCCTCGCGCTGTCTCTCTCTCTCTCTCTCCCACATGCATGCGAACGTCATCCTTTTCCCACGCCAATGCGGACGCTATCCTTTTCCTTCACGCGTGCATGCCTCGCGCTATCTCTCTCACACCGCCTTGCGAACGCCGTATCAACCGCCTGCATGCTTCGCGCTATCTCTCTCTCTCCCAAGTGCATCCTTCGCGCTATCCCTCTCCCAAGTGCATGCCTCGCGCTTTCTCTCTCTTCCTCCCAAGTGCATGCTTCGCGCTATCCCTCTTTTATACCTACTCGCGCGGGTCCCTCGCCTATCGGTTAGGACGCGGTCCCCCTCCCCCTCTCCGCGGACCCTTCGACTACCTGTTAGGACGCGCGGACTTCTCGCCTATCGGTTAGGACCCGCGGACCGCTCGCTTATTGGTTAGGACGCGATTCGCCCGCGTGACGTCATACCCCCCCCCGCGTGACGTCATTCCCTCGTGACGTCAGCCTCCCCCGTGACGTCACCCCCCTTGTCCTGATTTTCCCCTCGCCCCTCACCCCCCTCAGAGCCCCTGGCTTAGAATCCGCATAGTATCACTACTCGTGATTAACACAGTGTTCGAGTTCGAATAAGAAAAATATAGTTGACGGTTTCATGTACAAGCAAGAATCGCGCAACGTAAGTTTGACAACACTCGCGTCACTTACTTTAACAATCTCAATTGTTAAATCGTTAATCCATATTGGTGTATGATCGGGCGTTTGCACAAGTCGTTCAACGTCCGCTCGTTTCAGCATTAGCGATTCCCATGTGTCGATAGATAATACGATTTGATTGCCTCGGTTATCGCCGAGATGCAATTCCACGTAAGATGTTATTCCAACGCTGATTCCAATATCCAAGTACTTATAAGCAGTACGCGTCAAAGCAAATCTGCGTACCAAAATACGTGGTATACAACGAAGTTTATCGCGTCTGAAAAATACAAAAGATATAAAATAGCATGGAAAAAACAGATATGAAAAATATATATATGTATGAATGGAACATTTGTGATACTTACAAATCAAGTGGTTTCTTGTACGGTTTAATTTCATCTCGTGGTTTCTTGCACGGCTTAATTTCGTCTCGTGGAACGTAGTAATTCACGCGTTTGCAACCGTTGCTGGTGCTTCCTTCAGCGGAGTACATTTTGTCTCTCGGTTATGAGAAGTGGACCGTTGGTACTAGCAGTTGACACGACACTGATCGTATAAAAATTAACCGAATATACGTGACGCTTATTTTTCAAAAGTATGATGTGGTGGGAGATCAATGCTCTGAAAATTTAGGAGAAGGGGAAACGGTCAACGTATGATGCGATGGATTATTGCTCTGAAAATTTAGGAGAAGGGGAAACGGTCAACGTATGATGCGATGGATTATTGCTCTGAAAATTTAGGAGAAGGGGAAACGGTCAACGTATGATGCGATGGATTATTGCTCTGAAAATTTAGGAGAAGGGGAAACGGTCAACGTATGATGCGATGGATTATTGCTCTGAAAATTTAGGAGAAGGGGAAACGGTCAACGTATGATGCGATGGGAGATTATTGCTCTGAAAATTTAGGAGAAGGGGAAACGGTCAACGTATGATGCGATGGGAGATTATTGCTCTGAAAATTTAGGAGAAGGGGAAACGGTCAACGTATGATGCGATGGGAGATTATTGCTCTGAAAATTTAGGAGAAGGGGAAACGGTCAACGTATGATGCGATGGGAGATTATTGCTCTGAAAATTTAGGAGAAGGGGAAACGGTCAACGTATGATGCGATGGGAGATTATTGCTCTGAAAATTTAGGAGAAGGGGAAACGGTCAACGTATGATGCGATGGGAGATTATTGCTCTGAAAATTTAGGAGAAGGGGAAACGGTCAACGTATGATGCGATGGGTTATTGCTCTGAAAATTTAGGAGAAGGGGAAACGGTCAACGTATGATGCGATGGGTTATTGCTCTGAAAATTTAGGAGAAGGGGAAACGGTCAACGTATGATGCGATGGGTTATTGCTCTGAAAATTTAGGAGAAGGGGAAACGGTCAACGTATGATGCGATGGGTTATTGCTCTGAAAATTTAGGAGAAGGGGAAACGGTCAACGTATGATGCGATGGGTTATTGCTCTGAAAATTTAGGAGAAGGGGAAACGGTCAACGTATGATGCGATGGG
>NW_021848606.1:4277-6020 GCF_003651465.1 Formica exsecta
TTTTTTTTCATTTTTTAACACATTTATTTATATTACCATACATCACCTCGTCTCAAGGTTTCAGACAAAAGTTCATCCACAGCATAAGCTAATAGTTCGCAATCTATGATAGATGTTTTATCATAGACTTCGCGCAAGATTTTGACCGCAGAATCTCTCTCGGCGCCAAACATATTACTTTGCAAACTCCGAACAAATTGATCGAAACTCTCATTTACGGCTTCTAAATTCTCGCACAGCTTCAAATATTCGTGATTAACACAGTGTTCGAGTTCGAATAAGAAAAATATAGTTGACGGTTTCATGTACAAGCAAGAATCGCGCAACGTAAGTTTGACAACACTCGCGTCACTTACTTTAACAATCTCAATTGTTAAATCGTTAATCCATATTGGTGTATGATCGGGCGTTTGCACAAGTCGTTCAACGTCCGCTCGTTTCAGCATTAGCGATTCCCATGTGTCGATAGATAATACGATTTGATTGCCTCGGTTATCGCCGAGATGCAATTCCACGTAAGATGTTATTCAAACGCTGATTCCAATATCCAAGTACTTATAAGCAGTATGCGTCAAAGCAAATCTGCGTACCAAAATACGTGGTATACAACGAGGTTTATCACATCTGAAAAATACAAAAGATATAAAATAGCATGGAAAAAACATGTATGAAAAATATATATTGCGACGACTTTTCCTACCGTCTCGCGGCTGAGCGATAAACGCGGCCGTCGACTCGTTCTCTCCGTCGCGCGTGTGTAACTTGCGGCGACGAACAGGAGCTAATTCGCCGAACGGGAGATGCGGAATGGTCGTTGACAAAAACGGAAAACGGAGAAAAAGATCCACGCGCCAGGTGGGAACGGGATGTTAGGAGTTCCGCGAGTACCGTGACGAGATCCGAGAGATAATCGCGAGAATCAAACTTGGGCGCCAGATACGATCTTACACGTATCAATTCACGAAACACGAAATAAGCGCAAAATAAACGCGAAAGAAATGTGTCGGAATTCGCCACGGTCTGACTAGCTCGCCTAACGGTAGAGGGGCAGGGCGAGTGTTGATCGAACGCGATAATTTATGCAAGAGGCGACAATTACGGGAACGATAAACACAACTGTAAGGAAACTCGTAAATTAAACAGAGAAATTAACAGATTTATTATAATAGCGGGAGCCGCAGCTCCTCGAGAATAGTAATGATAAACCGCGCGGATATTCGGCGGCGGTAAAAGAAACGCGGCTGCGAGACTGGGTGTTAGACGCGGGGCGCGAAACCCCGTACTGCGTACGCCGAGACCGACCCGTTAGGTAGGCCGGAATCTCCGCTCGGCTTGAATTACGCCTCGCACTGCGAAGAAATTGATTATTACGTTCCTCTATAATTCGGGCGTAAGTTCGAATCAATTATCGATATCACCTCGCCAACGGCGACCTTATCGCCCGCTATTACTGTTAAATTACTAATACGCAACTTAAGATTAACAGGCAATTAATACAACGCGGACATGCTGCGATTTCGGACGAACAGATTACGCAGAATTGAATTCGACACACACACGCACGCAATTGATGCAAAAATCGCGAAAAAACTCTCACAAAACGCGCTCACAATTTCGAGACGCGATGCTTTACAGCCGATATAATACGTCGAATTTACGCGATTCACACTCTCACGTAAGCGTACGCTACCCAATGAGTACCTGGTCTTTTGGTACTATCCAAATTCACGATGCCGCTCTCGT
>NW_021848607.1:0-11665 GCF_003651465.1 Formica exsecta
ATATATACAGTTTAACTTTTTTGAAAATTTGTTACATTTATTATATCGTTTCTGTACATAGCTTAAAAATTATATCATTAAAGAAGATCTTTTTTATCTCTAAAAAAGACAAAAATCTTTTTTTTTATCTAAAAATCTATCTCTTTTTTATCAAAAAAATTGGTAGGAATAATATATATCACAGCTTGTAATAGTTACACAGGGTCCAATATAAAATAATACACCTGAATAACTCGTAAAGAGTACGTGCTAGAAAATACATAATTGTTCAAATGAAAGTTGTAGGGTATATAAGATGTAAACTGATGATGTCATCACCACTTCACCACTTCATATTTCGGCGAACATTTATCTTGTCAGTTTTTTAAAATGAAACCACCAAAATTTTTTTATATAGGTCGATTACTCATAATATTTGATATAAAATGTTATAAGGGTAGGATGGCAAAAAATTGATAGTTTACGAGATATTTTATACTTTAATTTTACATAATTTTACATGAACTATGAAATATCTTATAAAATATTCATCTATCGATTATCTTATTTCAATATGTTTATGCACAAAATATTGAGAGAAATCAATCGGTGTAAAGAAAACATATAGATGTGTTTAAGATAAAATATGAATTTGCAGCGAGTAGCTACATATTTTGTTTATATGCATACGAGAGAGTCAATCAACTTATCGTTTGTCCATAAGAACGAATGATTGATTGGATATCACATGATCTTTTGTCGCGTATCACGTTTTATCTGCATGAATTATAAGGTTCTATCAACGCACGAATAATAGTATATAAATAGTCGTACATCGTTGAATAGTAATATAAAATAGCATATGGCACCCCTTTTCTGTTGTATGTAAAGAAAAATATGAAATAGTCGTACATATAAGGTGTCACGTTCTAGTGGCATGCGCGAAGGCATAGCGCCACTACGCCGCCGGCGGCGGAGCGCTCACGCACACTACCAGACGCGCGGCTCATTGACGTGCGCTCGGCTAAAGGTCGGCGCGGATTGGCCCGACTTTACTCAATAATAACTCCTTTATTAAACGTTATATAAAAAAATGTTTCAGAACTTTTTGCCTCATTTTTTGGTAAGGAATAACGCTATGTACTTAGAGCGCAGTCTTTACGTAACACCCTGTATATAAGTACGACTATAGGCGTATGTCTGCAATACAGCATTAAAGTCTTTTTAGACTTAATTCTATAATTCGGGACAAAATTCAAGATAGAATTCTATTTATAAATTTTATATGTCGTGTAATAACAGAAAATACACATTTCAACACGTACATAACATTTGGTCATAGACATAGAAAATGCGTTATATAGACATATGTTACATTACATAGACATAATCTATGCGTTTGGTTTGTAGGTAAAACATATAATACATATAAAAAAATATATATCAGGATGCACGTATGTTAAAACATGTGACGCATGAAAATTATGAATAAAATTATGTATTGAATTTTGTAGCGAACTATTTGAAACAACCACCGACTGGTTCTTTTAGTAAGATTTTATAGATTTACAGTGGAAATCATAAATATATAGGGGAAGGTAGAGTAAAACCGGATAGGCGGGTCAAACCGGGTACCTCTGTTTCTTCGTAATAAGTACTACTATCTTTGGCTAACTCATGTTGTTAGTTGTAGATTAATGCCATCATTATTTTGAGATGAACTGTACCCACGTACACACAATATTTCTTTTTTGAGAGCAGTTTAAAATTTTCGGGCCAAAAAAGATCTATATCGAGGCAACAATCGAATCGTTATGGACTTTTTCTACACAGAGCATCTGCTTCAGTAAATGCAGCATTGCATTCTGTACATATTAGAGAGTATATCGCATTAGTTTTGATCGTCACTTTGTACGTCGAAATATAACCGCCGTGTTTGTTATTTTTTTTTGTCTTGGGGCAAAACCTAGATATCTATATATCTCATGTAATGAAAAGAGGAAAAACTATTATCCTGACTTTATCTCCCTACAAAAAGCAGTTGGAAACAAAAACTAACACTCAGAAAAAGAAACCATTAAAAAAAAAGCATTTTGAGTAAAGTTAAAAAATTAAATAAGAAAGTCCTGCAGCAATGTAGAACAAGAGCATATCTTTATTTATAATATCTAAATAAATAATGGCTAATTATGAGCCTGAGCGCGGTAAGAATTGCGCAGATTATTTTCTTTGTGTATCTTCTTTATTAATGAACGTTTCGGTCCTATGTTCGGAACTTCCTCAGCATCTATCGGATTATAACATTGTTTTGTTGTTACAACGTGGTTACACGTTTAATTGGTGCATATACATACATGTTTAATGATATCATGTGCATTTATTCTTGGCCCGCTAACCTTGCCCGAATGCAGTGAGCGTCCCTCCGGTGCCAACCATGAAGGAAGCACGTGTTGTATTGTGTTTTTTAGAACACATCGCGATATCCGAACGTTCAAGATATTTATAGAAGGTTAATTTTTTGGTGTGAGATTAATTGTCTTATATACGAAGGCCACTCACCCCTTATCGAAGCAATGCACTGCGGGCCTCGAGGCACAAGACACAACTGTCGCTTTTTAAATAATGTTTAAATCTATTGTATTTGTTTGTCTCTCGTTTGACATTACGCGCGCGGTACCGCGATGTGTTGTGTTGACATGTGACGTGTTCATGACGTGTGTATTAGCGCGATGATTATATTTTCTTTAAACTGTCCACCAACGTGAGATACGCGTGATGCAAGCTTTCTGTGTCGTTCTGCAGATTCAGACTGTTTGTTTGTCTTTTAATGAAGATCATTTCCGACATCAAGCGTTTCCCGTATATGTGCTCCTCGTCCAAAACTTCCACTTTATCCCACGCAAAATGGTTTTGCTTGCTCATAGAGGAAGCTTTGTTTTCGTGACAAAATTTTTTTTCAAGTTTTCTATGCCAATGTGTTTAGAATGTTCCAAAACTGTGGTCCGTGATTACAGAATGTTGCGATGTTTTCCGGTTAATATGATTGCGATGTTCTGTCAATCGAGTTTTTAAAAGTCTGCTTGTCTGTCCGATGTAAGATGCGTCGCAATCATTACAAGAGATTTTGTAGACGACATTATTTCGTGATTCATTCGGCAGAATGTCTTTTTGTACTTTTATGAACTGTCTTAATTTATTCATTCCGGTGTATGAGAGTTTAGTGTCTAAGTCACGGACCGCAAGTCTGAATTGCTCCGATATTTTTGTTACGTACGGAATATTGAAACATGAGATGCGTTGGGGGTCAATATTGCTGGGATTCGTCGTCTCATTGTCAATTTTTTTATTTTGTGTTGGAACTAATTTTTTAATGCGTTCATGCATCGTGGTAAATATAAACGCTAATGGATATCCGTTCATTAAAAGTGTGTTCACGACGAATTCCAAACTTTTTGGTGGAAATCAGGATACGAGAGCCGTAATGCCCTGTCAATGAGGCCGATGACGATGCCTCTTTTGTGACAGAGAGGATGTCGAGACTCGAAATTAAGGTACCTTCCGGAAAAAGTGGGTTTATGATACCAGTCAAATTTTATGAAGTTATTTTTTAAAATCATTGTTACGTCAAGAAAATTGAGCCGGTTGTCGGCTCCCTCCTACATCGTGAACTGTAATCTCGGGTGGAATGAGTTGAATGTTTGCAATAAGTCGTTGGACATGGAGGAGGGAACCGTCAACGCGATGTCATCCATGTATCTGTAATAAAATGGAAGCGTGATGGGGAGACTCTCGATAGCCCTCTCTTCTGAATCTTGTAATGTTATGTCCGCTATGATCGGGGAGAGCGGGGAGCCCATAGGTGTGCCGAAACTCTGTTTGTAATAATCGTCGTTGAATTTGAAGAAGGTGGAATCGAGAACGAAACGAATCGCTGTCAAGAATTCATCTCGGGGTATGTCGCAATTTCCACCGATATGATCCCATCTCTTTTTAATGCTATCCACTGCCCACTCAATTGGAACATTGGTAAAAAGTGATATAACGTCCAATGAAATTAACTTGTGGTTGTTCTGTATGTATTTTCCTGTTAGTTTTTCTACTAATTGAAAACTATTATTAATATGACTGTTGGTTAATAGTAATGCGCTGTGGATAATGCCGTGTAAAAATTCGGCGAGACCATGCAACGGACTGTTGATAGACGACACGATAATGCGGAAGGGGGAGCCCGTTTTGTGAATCTTCGGCACACCATAGGCTCTCGGTAAGACACCGTCTGTGCAATTAAATTTCTTGTAAGTCTTATCTGTTATGTATTCACGTTTTTTTTACTTTATTTATAATTTTTGTCAATAGAATTCATCTTTGTATTGTATTTTGTATTAAAACAAATCTAGATTTTGTAATTGCATTGTTTTACATGTTTTCAAATGAGTACCCAGTTTTACCCTACTGGTAGAGCAAAATCGGGTATTTTGACTTCTCCAAAAAATCTTGTTATCCTTGGTAACCAAATTTTTTTTTCAGCCGCTGGCCTCATTTTCTCATATTGTAGGGTCCACTAAAGACTACTAACGGTCAAAATTTGCTAAACAAAATTTTTTTACTCTTTGATTTTTTGTAGGAAGATAAATCCAAAAAAGTATCCGGTTTTACCCTACTTTCCCCTACATATACTCATAACTGAAACCACACATCAGTTAATAGTTATTGCTTTTCAGTAATAATACATTGATTCCATTTAAGAGAGCGAAAAGTTCAATTTTATCTCCCCAATAATTTTAATTACATTGTCTTGAGATAATAAATAAAATTTACTGTTATGTTTAACAAGTATCTAGAGAATAGTATATATATTAGTAAAACACCTCGACAATTTTGAAATTTTATTGCTCACTTTGTATAGATTAATAATATATAACAAAAATTAATTTCATTTTTTAATAGATTATTATCTTTTACTTTAATTGTGTGTATTACCTATAAAATGCGAATTCCCATTTCTCCATATGCCATTACAGTGAAGACCTGGGACTAATTATAAGACATGCTGCATTACCGAAATCTTCTCAAAGTTCTTCTAATTGTTTTTGAATACTATAACTTTTTCAACAACTTTCTGCGCAAATGTTACTTCCGATTTTAGATTCGATCTGTACTATATAGTTATCTTAAAACTTAAGTCAGTTAAAGCTTTGGAATAATGCAAGTAATTGCTATGAGTGATGGTTTCACGAAAAATGCCAGGTGATAAATGAAGATTTCAGGAGTGATATTGAAGTGTGTCGATATCATTTTATTAACATTATTTTATTTTATATTTTTTTCCCGCATATTCGATAAAGCTATATAATCTTTGTGATGTTTTATAGAAATATTAAAGATCGCCCTTATTGCAGGCTCATCCCAACATGAAATTATTTATCGAGTGCCACTGGCCTGGGAATGCATTGCAAACAATCACTTAACACATTTTAATGACATATTTTATATAAGATATATTTGATCATTGCTGACATTGGACATTGAAATATGTAAAATGTATAAATTTGTTCTATGAATAATGTTGTATAGAAAATGAAAGAGATATACGAATGATCTTATAAAATTATAAATATATAAATAATGATTTAAGAATAATATTACAATGTGAATATATTTTATTATAATGATATTACATTATCATCTTATATGATCACGACATATTACTGTTACTATGTGTTTCTTTATTATGGTATATAACGATTATCTTTTTGTAATATATCACGTATTTATATATACATATATGTATACATAATATGAAATGTTCATATAATCTTATCTCTAAAATGAGCATTTTTTTAAATAAATTGAATATTTAGCATTTTTTAAATATTTTAATAATTTTAATATTTATAAAATTCTTTTACACAGACACATACAGGGTGTCCCACTAAAAGTGGCCACCCCCTTTTATCTTTTAAACTAAAAGAGATAGACCGTAACAAATATATATCAAACTAAATGGTTCAAACTGAACTCTATTGTGAACATAGTGTTTGCTTCCAAAAGCAATCTGTGTTAACGAACGGAGAGATACGCATAATTTTTTTATAGTAATGTGTATATTTTGATATGATAAAAGTTGTAGCGTTGTTTGAAACAAATACAACAATGTATGATATAATGTAAATATTGTACGTATTATACGAGTTTTATTAAGTTAAAAATATCGGAAATATCGCGGGCGACATCTACCTTTTCATTATCGGCCCTGCGATATGGCCAACTTCAGACTGAGTATTATGCTCAAATGACAACATGACATATGTCCATTTTTGGTGAGACACTCTGTATATTTCAAATTATGATGCCTAAATCAGAGCAAAGAAAAAATATACACGACTGCCCACTAAGTACATAGCGTTATTCCTTACCACAAAATGAGTCGAAAGGTCCTGAACTATTTTTTTCAATAACGCTTAATAAAGGAATTATTATTGAGTAAAGTCGGGCCAATCTTTAGCGCCGACCTTTAGCTGGGCGCAATGAGCCGCGCTCCTGATAGTGTGCGTGAGCGCTCCGCTGCTAGCATAGAATATTCTTATGCATCGTAATAATAGAAATAATTTTGGTAAATATGCATAAAAGGTTACACCTTGCCGATTTTATCGCCACTTAAATATGTTGTAGGGGAGGTTCTTCTGAATAATTCCCCGCAAGAAAAAAGCGGGAGAAAGCATTCGTTTAGAAGATATAATAAATTGAAATTTCGCAATTTTAATGCTTTCTTGGAAGTATTATAAAATAAAATTAGGAACAGTTATATTTGTGTATATTTCATTTCTTGCAGAGGACGTAGGAAATGTTTTTGTTTACATTTACGAGATAGGTACAGGGTCATAAATGGGTTGTATAACATAATCCAAACCAAATTTTAGTTTTAAATCAGAAATAGGTTTGGGTTAGATTATATCTTCCGGAAGTGGAGCCCCCCCGTAGGGAGGGGCGAAACCCACTGCATCCACGCATACACTTTCCCATCCACACAACAATTGTGGGGTGGACCTCGTTTCGCGTTGTAAAGTATATGTGAACACAGTGGGTTTCGCCCCCCCTACGGGGGGGGCTCCCCCACATACAGGGTGTCCCACTAAAAGTGGCCACCCCCTTTTATCTTTTAAACTAAAAGAGATAGACCGTAACAAATATATATCAAACTAAATGGTTCAAACTGAACTCTATTGTGAACATAGTGTTTGCTTCCAAAAGCAATCTGTGTTAACGAACGGAGAGATACGCATAATTTTTTTATAGTAATGTGTATATTTTGATATGATAAAAGTTGTAGCGTTGTTTGAAACAAATACAACAATGTATGATATAATGTAAATATTGTACGTATTATACGAGTTTTATTAAGTTAAAAATATCGGAAATATCGCGGGCGACATCTACCTTTTCATTATCGGCCCTGCGATATGGCCAACTTCAGACTGAGTATTATGCTCAAATGACAACATGACATATGTCCATTTTTGGTGAGACACTCTGTATATTTCAAATTATGATGCCTAAATCAGAGCAAAGAAAAAATATACACGACTGCCCACTAAGTACATAGCGTTATTCCTTACCACAAAATGAGTCGAAAGGTCCTGAACTATTTTTTTCAATAACGCTTAATAAAGGAATTATTATTGAGTAAAGTCGGGCCAATCAGCGCCCACCTTTAGCCGGGCGCATGTCAGTGAGCCACACGTCTGATAGTGTGCGTGAGCGCTCCGTTGCTATGGCGGCGCGACGGCGCCGCGGCACTATATCGCGCACGCTGCTAAACCGCTAGCGCTAGAGCATGCCATAATATAGGGTAAAACGGTTTAATACACGCCCTACATTTGCTTAAATCAATATTAAATATTATACATTTGTGATGAACAGATTTAATTGGTTGAAATTTACAAAAATTTACTAATATTACAAGTAATAATTGCACCAATTTTTGATTAATTGAAGTACTCTAATTGCGAGATCAATATTTTAAAAATATTGAAAAGGGCATTTTCCCCCAGATGTCGGTGAAAACAGCCTCAGATAACTATAATCAACAAAAATAATTTTTTGAATTATATGATCAATTCACATATACCGCTAATATGCGGACTTTTTAGTCTTTTCCAAACCTAATAATTAAACATAATTTAAACATAAATTAGATTAAAAAGTAATAAAATATATAAAGTTTTATAATTATACCAGTAAATGTCGATAATCTTATTTGCCATTTTCATGTAATATTTTCATAGAAGAATTAAATATAAAGTAAATTTTTAATAAACTTTATTTTGGATGAAGTTCCGAAAAGGGCATATCTCCGATTTCGGTGAAACTTTGTGAAAAACTTCCTTTCAGGTTAAAATGAAAGCTTCTAAAAGGAATTTTGGCGACTCCTATAAGAAAGTCACTTTTTAAGAGAAAATGATAAAAAGTATAATAATTATGGTAATTATTTACATTAGCGGACACCTCGCCGATGACCTTGATCTTCACATATATTGCAAAGGTGAGGTTACTGATTAATATTCACTTTGTTCTATTTGGCGGTCTCGTATAGTTTTTGAGATATTTAATGAAAAAGATTTACTGAATAAAACGTAATTTTCCAACACCATATACATTTAATAAAGCGTACTCTTAGCAGATTAATTTATTTAAACATGGCAAATAAAATGCGAGGGGCAAAGCTCCTCCCCCGCCCACACGTAAAGGTCATAACTTTTTGGATTTTTATAATATTGATAAAAGATCACTATACTATTACTAATATTTACTATTATTAAAATTATTATATTTAAAATTACTTTTATGCCAAAACTTGCAAACCCATGCACAACCGTATAATTGTATGTCTTGTTTCGCATCCAAAGCACAGGGCGATATGGGATGGACATCGCTTCGCGCAGAAAGTTGCAAACCCATGTAAAGTCGTATAATTATAAACCTCGTTTCGCGTCCGAAGCACAGGTCGATATGGAATGGACCTCGCTTCGCGCAGAAAGTTGCAAACCCATGTAAATTCGTTTAACTCGGTAAATCTTTTGTTAAATATCTCAAAAATTATACGAGACCGCCAAATAAAACAAAGTTGTTCGGGAGTCGACCTCGACGAGATCGCCCGAAACTGATAGAAACGCTTAGAGATGAGCGAGAAGCGATGTGTTACGCGAATCCGTAGATCCGCTGGAGGATAAGGAGATGTTCAGAAAATACTCGAGTGTAGATTGTTTTCAATATTCGTTTTATTTAGAATACTAGGAGTGAGCGACGGTACGTATTCCGCGAATCCGACGGAAATCTTCAAAATGTCCTGTTAATGACTGCCCTTTTTCGCGGTTCGGAAATCTTGATTAAGAGCTTCTTGCTAGAAACTCTCCCGAGAGCGGAAATCTTGCGAACTCCAAACAATTAACTTTCACAATATCTGAGCACTAAATAATGAAAGAACACGAATTGAGACGTGACCAATTTGCTCGCCGCGAGAGTATGAGTGCGATATTATGCGAGACAATTCGGACTGAATATGAGACGAATAAGCCTACTGCGTACGCGACACGAGCGAGAATAAGCGAAATGCGAATGCGAAAAGTCGATGAATTTCGACCTGCTCGAATCGTTGTCGTAGGCAGACTAAATCGACCGACCGCGGAAGCTTGCGCTCTGCCGATGTGAATAACAAGTTTTTCTGATTTCGAACCTTCGAGAAATTGCTGTTTGTCACAGTTTTTCATTCTAAGAAGAAAATGCGATCACGCATCGAGCGGGTGATCGCGACGCTGTTTGTTCTCGCTCGTGTTTTATTTTTCGAGGCAATCGTTTTAATTTAACGGCGACGTTCGCCGATTGAAATTTAGGCATCGAATGTTTCAATTTAGAACAAAAGTGAATATTAATCAGTAGACTTCGAATTATATGTACAAAAAATTTAGAAAATATGCGCATATATATGCACGGATTTTTACAAAAATATGCAAAGAATACGTAAAAATATGCAAAAATTTGTTAAAATTTTGCAAAGAATATGCAGATATATATTTATAATCTATAAATATTTATTTTTTATAATATTTCAAATCTGTAGGAACAAATGCAAAATGAAATAGAAAATAAAAGAAGCTTTAATCGAATAATATATATTTTACAAATACAAAATAAATAATCACGATATTCAAAAATATAAACTTTATTTGTACATATAAACTTATATTTAAACTAAACTTGTATTTAAGAAAATAAAATGTAAATTAAATTTTTTATTGAGAGTTAAAACAATATATTGTTGCGTCCCTGCGGGTCGTCTAAGGCGGTTATTCATGAATCTGCTGTATTTGTATCCGGGAGAACGTTGCTAAGCGTTGTTGTTAAACAACGTCGGACATCTTGGGAGAGATCGGCCATCTTGAGTCTCGCGACGGATGTCATTCCGGGCGGACATATTTGAGATACGATTACCGTTATTACCCGTTCTGTGTTCCTTGTTCAATTGTGTGTTCTGTGTTATTATTAAAGTTCCTTTTGTTCTTTTAAAAGAGTGTTAATTATTTACGTCGCGGTACGCGAGTGCCGTTTGTGCCGCGCGTGTTCGAGTATTATCGAAGTCAACGCGCGGACGCAACATTTTGGGGGCTCGTCCGGGATACGATACGACGGAGTGGACGATTTTCTGGAGAATTGTGTGTTTCTTTTCGTCTATAAAAAATGGAACAGGAAAATTCGCCGACGGCAGGAGTTTCGACGAAAAAGAGGAGTCGATTGACTTCAACGGCGGCTACGACATCGGGACCATCATTGGAAGCGATTACACTTCAGTCAGCGATGCGAGAGATTCGTGAGCTACGCGAGGAGCGGCTGCAGCAGCGAGCCGATTTTGAGACACAATTGCGTCTCGTGTTTTATTTTTCGAGGCAATCGTTTTAATTTAACGGCGACGTTCGCCGATTGAAATTTAGGCATGGAATGTTTCAATTTAGAACAAAAGTGAATATTAATCAGTAGACTTCGAATTATATGTACAAAAAATTTAGAAAATATGCGCATATATATGCACGGATTTTTACAAAAATATGCAAAGAATACGTAAAAATATGCAAAAATTTGTTAAAATTTTGCAAAGAATATAAGCCGATTTGGAGACGCAATTGCGTCAATACGATGAGCAGCGAGCTGTATTTGAAGTACAACTGCGCGAACGCGACGAGGCGTTACGGGGGATGCGTTTGTGTCGCGCGTGTTCGAGTATTATCGAAGTCGACGCGCGGACGCAACAATATTATTAATCTATTAAAGGGATATATTGGCAATAAGAGCCCAGCGCAATATTAGAGGCGCATAAAAGTATATTACAGAAATAACTCAATGTTACATAAGTAAACGTAAAGCGGACGTTTTGACTAATCTTTTAGCCATCCTCAGCGCGACAAATTAAATTAAAACTAACCGGAAAATAGACTACATCGCAAATTCATAAACAATCATCCGCAAATTGTTAAAAACGCATAACGGGGATCTCTCACATCTTCAGTTAGATCGCATTACAGTTGTCGTTGGGATGGTCAGCTACTCGATTAGTAGGTCGTAAGTTGAATCCAGTCAACGTACAAGCATGCCGGAACAATACATTTCCAATAAAGCCTGTAAATAATCGAAGCGG
>NW_021848607.1:11764-23199 GCF_003651465.1 Formica exsecta
TGATAATTAGCTTGGGAAAATGTTCTGTAGAATTTCCGGTTTTTGTTGCTGATATAGCTGAGGATTGTTTATTGGGGACTGGTTTTCTGTCCATTGTTAATTTGGAAAATATTTTTGAGCCAATTTTTGGCGATTCTAATGTGGGGGAAAAGGAAAAGTTTTTTTGCTCACGCATTGAAAATTGTGTAGATGAGGTTCCTCCATTTTTGAAAGAACTTTTTCAGAAGGAATCTCAAGATTTTTTAAGTAAACAGAAGGATATTTTTGCTCGATGTTTGGTAGAGTTTCAGGATATATTTTTGGAGGAAATAGTAGCTGGAAATTGTGATGGGGTGGCGCATGAAATTAATGTGAATAATTCTAATCCAATTAAGCAGGCTCCCCGACGAATTCCGTTGCAAATGCGGGAAGAGGTCGATACAATTATTGAGGATATGAGGCGTCAAGGTATAATTGAGGAATCGCAAAGTCCATGGTCGTCTCCTGCGGTTTTGGTAAAAAAGAAGGATGGGACGATTAGATTCTGTGTTGATTACAGAAAATTAAACGCCGTGACGAAAAAAGATTCCTATCCAATGCCTCGGATTGATGATATACTTGACCAGTTATCCGGAAACTCTTGGTTTTCTTCGTTAGATTTGAAGAGCGGATATTGGCAAGTGAAGATTCGTTCAGAAGATAAGGAAAAGACGGCATTTTCAATTGGAAATGGCTTGTGGCAGTTTACATGTATGCCATTTGGACTCTGCAATGCTCCTGCCACTTTCGAGCGATTGATGGAAAAGGTTTTGAAAAAATTATCCAAGATTTGTCTAGTGTATTTAGATGATGTAATTATCTTCGGTAAAAGTTTCGAGGAGATGTTGGATCATTTGAAGCAAGTCTTCTTGCGATTACGCTCTGCCAATTTGAAGTTGAATCCGAGGAAGTGTTCTTTTTTCAAAAGGGAAATTAAATATCTCGGTCATGTTGTTTCTGAGGGAGGAGTTACAACGGATCCTGAGAAAATTTCTGCTGTTAGGAATTGGCCGGTGCCTCGGACCAAGAAGCAGGTGCGTAGTTTCTTGGGTTTTTGTTCTTATTATAGAAAATTTGTGAAAGGATTTTCTTTAATAGCTAAGCCATTATTTTCTTTACGATTACCGTTATTACCCGTTCTGTGTTCCTTGTTCATTTGTGTGTTCTGTGTTATTATTAAAGTTCCTTTTGTTCTTTTAAAAGAGTGTTAATCATTTACGTCGCGGTACGCGAGTGCCGTTTGTGTCGCGCGTGTTCGAGTATTATCGAAGTCGACGCGCGGACGCAACAATATTATTAATCTATTAAAGGGATATATTGGCAATAAGAGCCCAGCGCAATATTAGAGGCGCATAAAAGTATATTACAGAAATAACTCAATGTTACATAAGTAAACGTAAAGCGGACGTTTTGACTAATCTTTTAGCCATCCTCAGCGCGACAAATTAAATTAAAACTAACCGGAAAATAGACTACATCGCAAATTCATAAACAATCATCCGCAAATTGTTAAAAACGCATAACGGGGATCTCTCACATCTTCAGTTAGATCGCATTACAGTTGTCGTTGGGATGGTCAGCTACTCGATTAGTAGGTCATAAGTTGAATCCAGTCAACGTACAAGCATGCCAGAACAATACATTTTCGATAAAGCCTGTAAATAATCGGCGCAGTTTCTTTAAAACGATCTAATGTGAGAGAACGCGCACGCACACAATATTCAACACCGACTTACACGTAAGAGAACCACCGGACTTCATTGCACTGATTGATTAACGGAGACTATAGTTTAAACTTGAGACAGTCAGCCCTCGGCAGTTACGAGACACAACAGGTGTCGAGGAACAAAAATAGTGTGTCAAACGGCTAAAAACAAATGACGTAACGTTCTTTCTAACGGTTGATAGGTACGGTCGCAAAAATAATATATATATGGCGAAAACATAAACAAGTAGAGTTGTGCAAATTAGAAACTTGCACATTGCTTCCTCATCATTTTATCTTACAATGCTTAAGCTGCTTTAAGCATGCGGATTTTTCAATTTTTGCTTCCTCATAGAGGAAGCTTTGTGAGCGAAATAAAAATTAAAATGATTTCTTTCACCGATCCTCACTAAATTCAATATCAAACATCCTATAATAATACTCTATTCATATAAAAAAATGTAATCCGATATCTCAAAATTTGCGAAAGTTACAATGTATACAGACATTTCTAAAAAAATTAAAAACAGTCAGATACTTTTCAGGAAGACACTCAGTATCAGTCTGCAAATTTAGACTATTCTTCTGCCTTTTAATATGTAAAACTTCCGAAATTAACTGTTTGTGTAAATGTGGTTCTTTGTCTAATATTTCAACGTTATCCCAATTGAAATCATGGTTATATGTTATTCTATGGTCTGTTATAACGGAATGGTTCGTCGTGTTTTTCCGTATATGATTTTTATGTTTTGAAATTCTAGTATGTAATTGTCTTTTAGTCTGTCCCACATATGACTGGTGCTCGGTAACCTGCAGCAGCAGCTCAGGGTAGACCAGGAAACCGTTTTTGTGCCCTGGAGTCGACGTTGGATGTTCTTGTGACTTTAAAGACGATCTCCAGAGGATAGCCATTATCTAACAGAATTTCCACAACGAGCTTAAAATTCTTATAGTGGAATGTCGGGTGAGAGAATAAAATTACTCTGTCGAATAAGCCCATAGCGGTGCCTCTTTTCTGACATAAAGGATGATTCGAGAGGAAGTGTAAATATCTCCCCGAAAACGAAGGTTTATGATACCAATCGAAAATTAGTTGATTATCGACTAAAATCATGGTTATATCCAAGAAATTGAGTCTGTTATCCACTCCGATCTCCATCGTGAATTGTACACGTGGATGGAAAGTATTGAAAATGTTTAGCGTGTGATCGAGCAGATCGGAGGGTGCTGCTAAAGCGATGTCATCCACGTACCTCATGAAAAATGGGGGTGTGAAAGTCAAGGTTTCAAGGGCTCTAGTTTCCAAGTCCTGTAAAACTATGTCTGCTATTATGGGTGAGAGAGGGGAACCCATGGGCATGCCAAAGATTTGTCAATAAATCGTTCCGTTAAAAGTGAAATACGTAGAATTTAGAATGAATCTAACGGCTGTGATAAACTCAAATTTCGATATGGTACAATTCGCCGAAATGTAATTCCATCTAGAAGGGACACTTTCGATAGCCAGATAGCTCCCTGATGTATTCGTTTATTATACACATATAATAGTCCTCAAAGTATACATTGTATATAAAAAGTTATATAATTTTAATCGTTCTAAAAAAACATTTTTAAAAAAAGATAATAAACACATGCCAAGTACATAAAGAGATATCCAAACTTGTATGCAATAAATTTAAAAAATGTTAAACACTGTTAACAAATTGTTAAACTATTTAAAAAAATATATGAGATCATGTAATTAGCCTTAAAAGTACTTATATTTTGTATGCTATAATATCAATTCATAATCGATGTTTAGTGCGATTAGGATTCCTTAGATTTGCAAAGTATATCTTACAGGATGTATAATTTGAAAGAAAATTTTTCATAATCTCTAAGTCGTATAAAACAAACTTACACCAAAGCAAAGTATAAAAATTTGGCGTGTCTAGGTCGCATTAAGACGTGTACATTTTATAAATATATAATTATTTTAATAATATATCTTAATATATAATAGTTTCCAAATCTTAATTTTTAATATTTTATATATTATCTTGAATTATTTTCTATTATCTAATATGTTGATAATATATAATATGTAATATATGATGTGATGTATGTCAATGATAATATACTATACATATAGATAATATGTATATAAATAGACATATACTAATAAATTGAAATTTTAGTAGACTCGTCAATCATTATATCTTTCTTGACGTACGCTTTTTATATAAAATTTTATAAAGTTTCATATAAATAAATATATGATATGCAAATAATTTTCATATAACGGAATATTGTACAATACAAATTTGGGACCATATATTTTAATGCGACCCGGACAAATTTTTATACTTTGCTTTGATATAAGTTTGTTTTAGATGACTTAGAGTTCACGAAAAATTTTCTTTCAAATTATACATCCTATAAGATATACTTTGGTATAAGTTTGTTTTAGATGACTTAGAGTTCACGAAAAATTTTCTTTCAAATTATACATCCTGTAAGATATACTTTGCAAATCAAAGAAATCCTAATCGCACTTAATATCAACGATATGATTTGATATTATAGTATATAACACCCTTAATAAACTCTATAATAGTGTAATTTGTGATATACCATTCAAAATTGAACTTATTTTGAAAATCAGGTTTCTGTTAATAAGAATAAAATGCGTTTTAATTTTATGGAGAAAATATATCTATAACATTTCTATAAATATAAGATTGATTTTATGGTAAATACTATTTCTCAAATTACAAATCCTCACAAACTGAATTGCTTCTAACAATAAGTACTTGGCTAGTTAAATATTGATTTTATATTTAGTTTTTATTTTTTATTTTTTAGAAGTTTTTTATTTTTTTGGGTTATTTTTCAGAGGAAAATTATTTTTTAGTTTTTTACTTTTTATGGAAAAATTATTTTTCAAGAGAAAATTTTTTTAAAAGTCATTTTTTAGGGATAAATATTAAACTTTTTGTTGCGTACAAGTTGGGATATTTTTTATGTACTTGGCGTATTCTTTCTACCTTTGTAAAGTTTTTTTTGGTGGAATATGTATCTCTTATCGTTCGATGTGTTTGGCGAAACAACTTTTGTTTAAAAATGTTTGTCGTTTTGAACAAAAATTGAAAATATTTTTTTAAATTATGGTATAATTTTAACCTATTAATGATAACATTTCTTTGGAATAAAATATACATTTATCAATAATATATATTTATTGATTTTTTATACATATTTATTATGTTTAATATAGAAGACTTGTTTCGCATAGAAAGTTATGAATCCACGTGAAATTATGCAATAATTTAATCAATAACACGTCTGTGATCATTATAAGCATTAAATTTATCGTTTAATAGTCATTGTATAGTAAATTCGGGCTCCGCTTCTTCCCCACACATATAAATTTCTTGTACTTGAATTTGAATTTGAATTTGACTTGTACTTAAATACTTAAATATACAACTAACATAGAATTCATGTTCGGAAAAGCAAAGATTATGGCATTTAATCCTTGTTCTCACTTTATTTGTTAATAACTTACACTGTAAAATGTAATAATTGTAATTTATTAAATAATAACATGTTAATAACTTACACTGTAAATGTTAATAACTTTTTTTAATAACCAACGAGCGGCGGCTAAGTCCTATTAAATGTTACTCAAGATCATAATTTTAACAAGGTATGTTAAAATCAAGGTCATTGGGAGGAGATCCATTCATCTACATCCTTACCGAAAGTTTATTTGTTATGTTATTTTGTGTTATTTTTTAATTTATGTTATTTTGAGACCGTAAATAATATATTACTATAAGATATTTTATTAAGAAATTTTACTTTTATTAATTTTTTACTAAATTATTTACAACACAAATTTTAATTTACAAAAAACATGAGTTTACAAGAATTGCAATTTAAATATAATTGATAATTGTTATATAATCAATAAATAAAAAATATTCAAATAGAAATTGTATATGATACATACGCTTTCAATAATGACTTAATATATCAAGAATATATTAATAAAAAATATTACTTTCAGTAATATAGAATATTAAACCCTTTCTCTAGTCTAGACAAATCTTTAAAAAAAGAAATAAGAGAAATACGCCAAGTACATAACAAATATTTAAACTTACGCATGTGATAAATATAAGTTTCAAAATTGTGTGACTCGGCTAAAAAAATCGTAGAAGAAATTTTTAAAAATTTTAAAAAAGAGTTTGTAGGCAAAATTTTGTGTAATATATGGAACTTGATTTAAACCTTTCGAGACAAATTTTTTATCGAGTTGCAGAGTATCAAAAATACGTAATTTTAAAAAGCACAACAATGTAATCTTTTTTGTACAAAACGAACACAAAAAGAACAAAAGCACAAAACAAAAAAATTTTAGAACTGCCAATAGTGCATTAAAGTTGAAACTTCAAGCTTCAAAATACTTTTTGATACTATCTATGATGAGTTTTCGCCGATTTCCAGCGGTTTGAAAATAACTCAATTTTTATCGTATGAAAAGTGTTCCTTATTTTTTGTAATAGTATATAAGTAGTTCTACTATGCTCGCGACTCGGAGAAATTGAAAGACTCAGAACTTACATCGGATTCAGTCCGTCTTTTTCGAGGATATTTCCCGGAGATCGCCTGCGATCAGAAGATGTCCGAATACAACAGAAAATAAAAAATTGTTTGTCTGACCGATCTTCAATGAGAATTTTAACCGGATCAAATAATTGAAGGTAATCTCCGCCGCATGTTTAATTTTTGAGCAAGAAGTCTAGATAAACGATTAACGGGATACCTATCGCACTCGGCGCGCAGTCTAAATTCTGTTATCAGTGAGTTTAGATTTCGATAATCATGGTCCTTAGCGCAATGAACAATATACATGCGATGATATTTTTCTAGAAGTGGTGGAAGAGGATAGAGACCCGGAGTAGTAGTCTAATTGTAAGAACGTACTCGACGTTTGACAAACACTAAATGTTTGTTTCTCATAACAAATTTGAATGTTCAAGTTGATTATTTATTATTATATAATTAATTAATTATTATCAAAACAAAATTAATTAAAATAAGACATTGAATAATACAAATAAAATAATAGTAAAGTAAATAATATATAAGGAGGTAAGATGAATTTATTTAATAAAAATAATGTAACAATAATGTTAAACAAAATACATAGAATAGTGGATAATATATTAATTATAAAGTGAATAATAAATTTATCATTAACTATAATGTAGAGTAAAAAAATAATTTATGCGAAATATTCTTAAATAAATATTTTTAAAAATATTTTACTGTGTCTAAAACGTAAGACTGCAGAAATGGTCATTGAAATTACGGTCCAGAGGCAATAAATGTGAAACTATCGGAAGCAATAAATGTGAAACTGAGTTTTATCTTTATCCTATTGTATACATTCCTATTGTGTCAGGCATGAGGCTAAGACAAAAAGGTTTCTACTTACCCTAGCGTTGCAATGGACTATTCTAGACAATTCTAAAATGTTCCAAACCATGTGCTGGCAAATATTACAGAATAGCGTGATTTCCTGGATGAGTGCTGTGTCGAAGGTCGTTGGCGGAAATCCTGGACGCTTCCACGGATTTGCTCTTTTTGTGTTTACCGAAACTAAACAATAAATCCACGGTATCATCTGCAAATCGTATCGATCCTATTAACACAGATGATGCAAAGTCATTATTGGGCACTACGAGAGAAACTGTACTATGCGGGAATAGTTTTTCGTAATCGTGTAACACTGATAATCTGCTTCGATATACGCGAAATTATTAATAGAGACGAAATTATAATCCTGCGCGATCAGGCGATGGGTTGTTCTTTTCAGTCAGCATGACATGTTTGAAGATTTATTGCAAGATTTTTAGAATTTGCTAGCGTTAAATAACAATTATTATGAAATGACCGAATGTTGTGTTATCGTATCAATAGCTTGTCGTACGACGTTTCTCACTGGCGAGATTCATTATAACTGCTGCGATTGCGAGCGGATCGTCTTCTTATACATATAGCTGTCACTACAAAATTAATTTTAGAAAATAATTTATGTTACTGCGTGTACCAGCTCAAAAAATATTTAATAGAAGATTGAATGTGTGTGTGGTGAGATTAATTTCACTGAAAACACTGAATTTAATGATAATAAATTTATATTCTAGATAGTTATACTAATATAGAAATTAAATGAGCCTGCACTAAAGATGAAATATAGCAAGTTAATACTAGAAATTGAATTTTACACTAGAGTTAGAATGAGAAGCAATTGATCGGTTCGAAGTTCGGAGTTGGACTAACTGAGTTCGAACAAAAATGCCAGATTGCAGCCATAACAGCATGCTTACAGCTTGTTGAAAGGATAGGCTGGCAACGCACACTAAAGCATGAGCCCTCGTCCGTGTGCGCTCAACGTTCGGCCAGCTATGATATATGTATAATATATAGCTCAGTCACTTTACACAGAGAAAAAGGTTTTTTCAAATTTGATATATCTATTTTTTTTTTACTTATATTTCGTTATAAAAACATAATTTTATACGAAACATTATTTTATTGAATAAAAATTTAAAAGTTTTTTTGTATTAAACCATATTGTTTGACAGAAAAATAACTATTATTTGGAATAGTATAGTTTATTCGCTTACCACTATGCAGCGTGCTATATTTCACTGTACTCGTATTCAAGTTTCTGTCATAAGTGTATATGAATAAGGCCTGCAAAATGCGGCTAATAACATTTAACAATTGTTTCTATCAGTTTCATTTCTGATATGATCTTTATAGAGGAGAATTCAGACAATAAACCGATTAAAAAAAAAAAAGTCGGGCAGATAAATATCCGATATTCACTTATTCGGACAGAAATTCCGAATAAGTAAAGTTAAGTTTTTCTACATGCTATGGCCCTAAGATACTTAAAAGATTTGATTAGAAAGATGCAGTAATATGCAATTTAACTTTATCTAACTTATTCTAAGATTTATTTACATTGTTAAAAGCAACATAATAAATCTTTTGAATAAAAGAAGAATATTGTTTGAAAGAATAATATAATTGTTTAAGTTGAAGAAAAAATGAAACTTATTCAAAAAATATTTTATTTAAAGTAAATAAATATGTTATTTGAAAATCAAACAATCATAGTTGTTACTTCAAACAGTAGTATGGTTGGACCATTCCAAGCATTATATTTCTTTGGTTTCAACAAAATTTATTAAATCCAAAGAAATTTTTTTCTCTGTGTAGACAAAAACCAAGCGAAACCTTGGAAAAAATGTTAGCAAACTGAATTTTGACATACCTTCGTTTTTGCATAAGATTGAAAAGAAAAAAAGTTTACCATTGTACAGTGATCACTAAGAAAAATAATTAAGCAAATAGGACTCAAATTCTGTTCTTTTGCAAATATCTCGTTAAATATAGATTTTAAGAAATACAAGAGTAGAAAATTGAGGAGTGGACAATTTTGCACAAGAGATGTTCTATAAGTTTTTTTTGTACGAGCACAATACTTTTCACGTAAGAAATTATGCAAAATGCACGCTGCGCGGTGAATTTACGGAGCGCGCCAACAGACCGAGTTACGTGGATTGATGCGTCACATGCGCGCACAAAAAATGTCATAACTTTTGAACGAATCATTGTGCAGAAATAAACAGGGAATCATAGAAAAGCTGAAGGTTTCAGTTTTTTAATGCAATTTATTTTGTTATTCTACGATAATTTTTTTAAATTCTACGATGGTTTAAACAAAATGTTACATGTAATTTTTGCCTGTCATTGTCTTTTGTCATTAAAGGCCATCCGTAATATTAAATAAATTTAATCAGTCCCATGTAAAAAAATGACGAGTTCTTTGCTTATTTATTTAAAGATATTTAACATATACTACAAAAAAGAATGATATAATCCCGAAAAACTTACCTTTTTTAAAAAAGATAAAAAAGGGCGCCAAGTGCACACGCCATGTAAAAAAGTGTTACACAAAAAACAGTGTTATTTTTAAATATTTCTTTTATTATTCTTTTAAATAAAAACATTTTAACTAAAAATATTGTTATGTAAAGTAGTTGTTTTAATTTCCTAGAAAAATATAATAAAAATAAAAATAAAAAGAATAAAATTTATGTTATTTAAATAAAAACATTTTAACTAAAAAAACTGTTATACAAAGTAGTTATTTTAATTTCCAAGAAAAATAATGATATCAAAAAATTGTGCTAACTAAATAAAAATTTATGTTATAAAATTTATTTATTTTATTATTTCCAATATTTAAAAAAATTATATTTAATAAATTGCAATATAATTAAAGTAGTAGGACGTATAGCTAAAATAGAGTTATTTTATAATTAAGTAAGGACATGATTGTAATATACACACATTTAACGCGTTTGGATATTTTTATTATAAAACATTATATAAGATGATATAAAATAGACAATCATATGTATACATTCCAATAATCATATATATTCTGAAAAGCTTAATGAAGAAAAAGATAATATAAAACAAAAAACAAAATCAAAAATACAAACAAAAATTAAAAAATAAAGATTTATACAAAAAATTAAAAATTAAAAACTTAGGCGAAAATTAAAAATTAATACAAAAAATTTTAGTTAAAAAACTTGGCGTTACTAAACTGAACAATATGCTAATGATAAAAATCAATGACCTTGACATATGTTGTAAACATGAGAGAACGAGTGGCTGACTAATATTGTGCGTCCGTAATTTCTTTGCACGTTTGCACTATCTTCCAATTTAATGATTGCAGGTCATAAACAGGCACTTCATACACTTTTTACTTAAGAACACCCCATACAAAAAAATCTAATGGTATTAAATCCGATGAACGATATTATTCATTCCTATAATTCTGTATACTTTCCTGCTTATATATGTTATGCTGGCAAATGCTTCGTTCAAGAGATATTGACTTCTTAAGTTACAGAACTTACTTGGGGTGCTCTTAAGCAAAAAGTGTATGAAGTGCCAATTAATGACCTTCAATCATTAAAACAGAGGATAGTGCAAGCGTGTAAAGAAATTACAGACGTATAATATCTAAAAAATAACTTCTAAAAAAATTTTTCCCTAAAAAATAAAAAACTCCTAAAAAATAAGAAATAAAAACTAAATATGGAATCAATAGTTAATTAGCCAAGTACATAGAAGCAGTTCAATTTGTGAGGATTTGTAATTTGAAATAATATTTGCCAATAAAATCAATCTTGCAAAAATATTATAGATTTTCTCGAGAAAATTAAAATACATTTTATTTTTATTAAAAAATTACACTATTATGTCTCCCCTAAATAAATATTTTGTATAATATATAAAATAGCATTATTATATTGCGGATTTTATTACAAATAGTAAATCATAAAATTACTTAACCCCTACTGTAATAACGTCGATTACATTAATCACCAATTTCGAATTTAAAAGTGCCTCATGCCAAACTAATCGACTTGTTTTGAAATTAATCATAAGTTTTACCAGATAGGTCTGGAACGAAAAAGATTAAGATTAAAGTGACGTACAAAAACTTGGCGTGCCCGATCTGAAATAAAAATTTCCAAAAGATTATCAGAAATCATTATTAAGAGAATGCCGGAGCGACGGGCGAACTCCGACGGGTTAGCGTCCTCATCTAAGCGTAACTAAAATT
>NW_021848608.1:0-499 GCF_003651465.1 Formica exsecta
TCGTTAAGGTCAAGTGAAGGACACCTTTAATTTCTTAAATGGAATCCCCTATTTTATATTGCATATTCTGGTAGCTTATCTCGAGAGCTTTTCAAAACACTATAATAAAGTTTAAGTACTTTTTGAGTTATTTTATATTTTAATCTGACATATTTTGATATAAATAATAAAATATCTCGTAAAATATTTAGTTTTCGATAATCTTACCGTAATACTTTTATGTACAGAATAATAACACAAATCAATTAGTGTAAAGAAAAAAACAAATAATTGTTTTAAAAAATACATTGTAAATAATTACATACTTTTTCTTAAAAACAATTAATTTTTTTTACTAATTGATTTGTCATACATTAAAATGGCCTATTCTGTACATACCCATACAGCACCGCAAGATTGTAACAACATTGCAGCAGCATTTTTCTGCAAAATTGCAACATTGCAGAAACATTGTAAAATATTGCTGCAATGTTGTTATGATATTGCAGCAACAATAAAA